>NC_092339.1:382327500-382402500 GCF_046630445.1 Rutidosis leptorrhynchoides
AATTATTTAATATGTCCGTCTGGTTTTTGTCCATAACAGTCCATCAGTCATAAATATAAAGTGCGAGTGTCCTCGTCAAATTATCCTTATACCCGAAGTCAAATATTCCAACTAATTGGGGACTTAAACTGTAACAAGATTTTAATACTTTGTTTAATAATTACACCAGGTTATCGACTGCGTGTAACCCAAGGTTTTAATACTCTGTTATCAATTATGCCAAGTGTCCTTGTACATAATTTCACCCCTGTTTTAATAATTCTAGTGGCTATTAATCTATTCCCGTTTCCGGTTAAATGAACGATTATTCGTACATATAAATACCCCGCCCATCGTGTCTGATCGAGTGTAAATGGTTATTTATAGGGACGCCCAATTGTAAATCTTTATATTAACATTAACAAACTATCATTTAGTTAAACAAATATAAAGCCCATTAATAGCCCATAGTCTAATATCCACAAGTGTCGTTCTTTTGTCCAAACCCCAATTATGGTACAAAGCCCAATTACCCAATTTTAGTAATTAGCCCAACATCATGATTACTTCGGATTAAATAAGCATAATAATAACTTAGCTACGAGACATTAAATTAAAAAGGTTGAACATAACTTACAATGATTAAAAATAGCGTAGCGTTACACGGACAGAATTTCGACTTACACCCTTACAACATTCGCTAACATACCCTTATTATTAGGATTAAAATTAAAATTAAAATTAAAATATAAATTATAAATATAAATATTACGTGTAGATAGATGGATGGATATATTGGATTATGAAAATGATCAGAATTCGTTTGCTTTTATAGGAATTTTCGTCCAGGTAATCTCCGCGACTCGCGGCATTTTTTGCCTTCAAACTCCGCGAGTCGCGGAGTTTGAAATTCCAGCTCACCAACTTTGGAGTCTTTCTTGCCGACGGATTTTTATTATTTATATAATATATAAATAATTATAAGAATTATTTAAATATTATATTATATTTATGTGCATTGTTGACTTGTAATTTTTAGTCCGTTGCGTCGAGCGTTGAGAGTTGACTCTGGTCCAGGTTCTGGATTTTCAAACGTCCTTGCGTACAATTTAATATCTTGTACTTTGCGTTTTGAATCTTGTACTCTTGTAATTTCGAGACGTTTCTCATCAATAATTGGAACATCTTTGATTGTCTTTTGTACTTTTGAGCTTTTTGGTCGTTTGCGTCTTCAATTCGTCAAATCTGTCTTTTGTCTTCACTTTTTATTATTTAAACGAATATCACTTGTAAATAGAACAATTGCAACTGAAAGCTTGTCTTTCTTGGGGAATAATGCTATAAAATATATGTTCGTTTTTAGCATTATCAAATATTCCCACACTTGAGCGTTGCTTGTCCTCAAGCAATATAGTCTTGAAATACTAGAATCACTTCTTTATTCTTCACACTTTGTACATCAGTGATTTCTATACGGCGGTATAAACAATGGTAGTAACGATATGGTTTACAGTCCCACATGACTATAAAATTTAGATCCTTTAAGGAAATTGGATCTTTATGAAAACATTTGATCTTTTGAAAATTAAATCTAGCTTTTACCCTAGATAAGTTTTCCAGAATAACCCTTCACCGGTGTTTGCAAAATATTTTTGTGGGCTTGGTGGGTTTCAGATTTGAAAATTTTAGCTCAAAACTTGCGGTTTTGTGTCACCCACTTGCTAACCTTGTATTAGGAAAGCAACACGTCCAGTTTACTTATCCCGTATATTACCTTTCGGTAAACTACCGTCCGGTTGTAAAGGAAAGCGTTGAACAAGCAACTGTTAAGGCAATGTCCCCTGACATGCTTTAAATTATGGTCTATAACGTGTCAGACGCAATTACTATCCTTGGTATGAGCAATAGTAAAGCTCACCCTTATGATTTTTCAATCTGGCACAAGGTCCTGTCTTTGACCATGCTATGCAACCACCGTTCTTACGGTTGACACCCGATTTAGTTTAGGTGACCTAATGAATTCCAGGTGAATTTCTAGGATTTTACGTTCAATGGTAATGAACGCATTGAAAATGGGTTTTCAGAAAACAAATCGGTTTGTAATTTTGATCAAAATATTTTCTCGTTCAGGCTCGAGTTTAGATATCATTGAATTCCATGAGTTTGTAATTCTCAATCTTTAAGGTCAATCTCAAGGATTGAGTAATATCAGTCTTAAAAGCTGATTTTTAATCTTTAAGGAGATTATCCTTTCTGGGGATCTGGTTCATTAGTCTTATCAAGCTAATTTGCACGGTGTCCCCCCCCATTGTACAAGATAAATCCTTCTCATGGTTAGGATAAATCTGACCACCTGGCGACCCTGTTTGATGCTAAGGTCCGTGGATTTCCTGCTGATTTTAGTGATGACTTTTCTAGATTTTTCGTCAACCTACAGCTGGTCTGGACGACAACTCCCTGACCTAAATCAAGAAGCGCGTTTCTTTTTCGGAAGACTTTACTTCCTTTTAATGATGGAATTGATTCATCGTGTAGATCCATCTTTCTTACAGTAAATCAGGTAAAACTTTTTAGTTTAGTCCAAAGCAAAAGTATTTTCAGTTATTTGTACAAAAATATGTGACATATGTTTTGAATAAATTGGAGAATTTTCCCACACTTGGCTTTTATTTTTCCTTTTTGTTCTCCTCTATTCCATTCTTAAATGAATTTTAACATTTTGGTTTGATTCTCAATTTATGTCCTTTCCGAGGTAACAATAATTTCGGTGTTAAAACCTAGTTTTATCGTTCATAAATATGTATAAACATGATTTTGAGTTCATTTAATTGAAAATTTTGAAAAATTTTACTAGAATTGGGTAGTCAGTATATAAGACTAGGGCTGTTCTTTATTATCAGAGAGTACTAGATTCTAATACAACTACTACTTTACTAGTATTTCTAATGGTAACCAAGTGTATAAAGTAAAAATTTTAAAATCCGAAAGAATTTAACCCCTTCCCACACTTAAGATCTTGCAATGCCCTCATTTGCAAGAAATCAGTAACAATTTAAATTATTGAGGGTGATTTGTGTGAAAATGATTAAATTTTACCAAAGTTTCCAAATATATTGGCGTTTGTTTGCTGAATGATAAATGGTGCATATCATTTGTTCATTCCGTCTTGTTGTTATATCACATTTATTTTTCATCTTGTCGTCAAAATTAGTTGCTTTTGCTGAACTAAATGCCAGTCTTTGAAAATGCGTTGTTTTACCATGTTGTGTACATAAGATAAACTGCAAACATATATACATATTTTTGAAGTTTGGTATATTACCCCACATTCAAACATTATTAAAATCTAATAATAAAAGTTAGAAAATTATAAAAACTATTACAATATTAACATAAGTATTAAATATATCAACATTACAAATTATAAAATAAATAAAACTAAGTAGACTAGGGATGATACTGATACCAGTAGGGGTTCCATGCATAACCATATGTGTTATAAAATGCTTCGGCTGGGTTATACGTAGGATACGTTGGTTGGATCTCTATAGACCAGGGAGGGAATATGGGCGATGGAGTAGGAATATAGTTTCTACCTATATGTTGGCAATAAGCTATGATTTGGTTTTGATGAACTTGCCAATCTTCAAATGCTCTATGTCTAGCATTTTCATACTCTTGTGAAGCTATAAACCTTTGCATTTCTGCCATTTCATTTCCCCCTCCTACATTACCTTGCTGTTGGTTTCTCTCAACCTGCGGATGTCTACCATTATATCGTACTGCGGCGTTATTTCGCCTCTTCAAAACTTTCGCACCATGGTATACATTTAAACCTATTGTATCTCGGGGTTCTGGTTCTTCGATTAGTAATCCCCCCCGACTTATATCCACACCGAGATATTCAGCAATCAAAGTAATAAATATACCACCTCCTATTATGCTATGCGGTCTCATCCCCCTAACCATAGCTGATAAATAATAACCCACACAATAAGGTATACTTACAGCGCTTTGTGGGTCTCGAATACACATGTGGTAAAACAAATCCTGTTCATTTACCTTTTCCTTGTTCTTACCTCGTTGTGTAATCGAATTGGCTAAAAACCTATGAATTACTCTTAATTCAGCTCTATCTATATCCAAATAAGAGTAATTTCCCCCTTTAAATCGGTGATGGCTAGTCATTTGACTCCATACACCATGCGTATCAAAATTTTCGTCTATCTTCCTACCGTTCAATATCAACCCTCTACAATCGGCAGATGCTAACTCCTCAGGCGTATATATACGTAAAGCCTGAGCCATGTCTAGTAAAGTCATGTGGCGCATCGAACCTCCTAACAAAAATCTAATAAAAGATCGATCGGTTAAACTAGCTACCCGATCATTTAATTCTATACTATACAACAATTATTCACACCATACTTTATATACAGGTCTACGCATGTTGAATAACCGTACCCAATCGTTAAAAGTAGAATTACCATACCTCTGTGCAAGTAATTCTCTAATTGGCCCGGCCAATTCTACAGCTTCTAATGGTCCCCATTCTATGACCCTAGGTACTTCAACAGCTTTAGAATGAAGAGTATGCAAACCCCTTTGGTATTTTGGATAATCTATCCAAAGTCTGTCAAATCTCAGGTTCGGGTGCAAATCTTCCAAGTGCATATCAGAAAATGTCATGACTGGATGAGGTATATCTTGTTTGTAGTAGTTATCCACCTCCTGTTGTTCCGCATTCTCAGCAGGAGCATTGCGAGCTTGGAATGAAGATTCACCCCTTTCAGTCTGTAAAATACATCAAACACAATTTTTGTGCATCCAAATATGCATTAGTGTCAGCAAAATCATCAATAATAATTACAATGACATGTTTAATTTATATCAAACTTAAGCTCATTTTCATATTTTCATCAAATCTACACTTTTTCAAATAAGCATATATGAAAATGTTCACCAAGTTCATAAGCATTCAACTCAAATAACATGTCAAAATAATCATCACTAGCAATTAAACAAGTTTCAAATGGCATTATCTCTCAAAAATCAAGTTCATGAATTTTAGACTTGAAAAAGTCCACTTTAATTCTCAAAATCATGTTTAGGCTCAAAGTTTGGATCATTTAACTACCTAAACATGTTACACTACTTAATTTAGCAACAATTCATGACAAAAATCGGCCATAACCTGTTTATATCAAAAAGCCCCAAATTGCTCAAGAACACAAACCCTAGATTACTCAAAATTTGAAGTTTAAGGCTTCTAATCATGTTAAATAGCATCAATCTAGGTTATACAAGCATAATACATAAACAATTTAAGCATAATTACACTAAAAAGCATCAAAATCAAATTGGGTATAAAATTGCTCAAGAACACTAATTTTCGGATTAAATGGTGTTTAGGTGTAGAAATTTACCGTGTTTCTTGAGTAATTCCTTGATAGCATCCTTCTTAACATGATTATAGTAAAAGATTTGATGATTAACGGTGAAAAATTGTGAATTTGGGAGGTCTTTTTCGTGTATTTTCGGGTTTATTTCGCAGTATTTGTGGTGTGTTGGGTTGTGCAACTGATCAGTTTTGGCCCTTTTATTTTTTTCTGTATTTTTGGAACTCCGCGAGTCGCGGTATTTTATCCTTCAAACTCCGCGAGTCGCGGAGTTTGTATTTTTTTTTTTTTTTATGTTTTTGGCATACTTTAATTCAATAAGATTAAAAATAATGATAATAAAAGTTCTCGTCCCTCCCTCGGGTAAAGCAATTTCGGTTTAGAGACCTAGTCTTCAACTTACGACGAATTTTAAAAATCATATTTTTAACTTAACGAAATAAAGTAAATTTTTGTTTTTAAATTCACACAATTTAAATATAAAATTCAAAATTAATATTAAAAATTCACACCAAACTTACAATTTAAAATGCATAAAAATAAAATTCATATTTTAAAAATTAAAAATTCCCACCAAACTTAATTTAAAAATTCATATTATAAATTCACACCAAACTTATATTAATTTTTCAAATATTTACAATTTTAAATATATTGATTTTACAAAGTTTATAATATTAATTTAAGATTTATATATTAATTTTAAAAACATGGTAAAAATAAAATTAAAAATCTTTTTGGCTTTTTATCCCACTTTAATCAATCAAATATTATCAAAAATATGCGCCCCTCTTTTCGGTAAAGTAATTTCGGTTCCAAGACCTAATTTAACTCATGACGAATTTTTGAAATATTTTGGGTTGATTGATTAAAGATAATTATACCTTAAGAATAAACGTTAAATTTCGCAGTGATGTAATAAATTTTTGTATGATATCAATAATTTCGATCGCCAAACCTAATTTTATTTAATATCAATTTAATACTTTATAGCGAACAAATTAGCGTTTATTATCAAAAGGTTAAAAATAAAAATAAAAATAAAAAAAATACAGACTTACCTGTGAGATAGTATTCTTAGTTATACGATCTATCCCATTCATAAGATAGTCGGTTTAATTGGTTTTCCATAGCTACATAGGTGTAACCTCGAGCATTCAGTGTTTTTTCTTCTAAACATATGAACGGTCCGTCTCTGCATAAAGTAACAAATTCGGTGTTTGAATAGGTTTGATTATTTGAACATTTACCTCCATGTGACCATTTTCTGCATTTGTGACATCTTTCTAGGTGTCGTGCTCTTCTTTTCGCTGCGGATTTTGATTTTCCTTTACCAAATTGTAACTTATTATCTTCGCATCTGGATTCTTTTCTTACTCCGTCCAATCTTTCTCTGATTACTGATACTATTTCACTCAGAAGTGTGTCATTATTATGTTTAGTGATCAAAGCGTGTAGCATTAGATCATGGTTTAGTTCACAGGAAGTCTTCATTTCGTAAAAACTTAAAAAAAATAAAAATTCAGAATGGGGGGAGAAGACTAGTTCTTTAGGGTCTGCTAGGGAAAGACCATTCGAGTTCCATTTTCGAGAACTACACGAAAATAGAAAATCTAATTCTAACAGAAATACATAAACCTCCCTATACTTAGTTGAAATTGTGATTAACATTATTTTCAATTGAATCATCAACAACTTGTATATCTTTGACTTTTACTTCAATCCATTTGTTGATTTCCTCCGTAACTTTCACAAATTCAACTAACATCGCCTTTTCTTTTGACGATAAATTGGATATTAATCGGTTATATAACTTAAAGTTTCCTTTAATCTTAGCATCGTGAATCCGTTTATAAAGTTTCTTCGTTGAACTGTTAAAAATTGGTTCATCTAATTTCGTATCATCAACGGCATTCTTTGTGATTGGATCATCATTAAGTGTTTCTTCATCTTCCCCACACTTATGCGTTTTTATTGGTCTAACAGTTTTGGTTGGTGGAGATCTAAACTTTCGGTTCACAAAGGTGATCGATGTATCACCATCCCTATGTGTCATTCTACCTTCTCTTACATCAATGAATGCCTCGGTGGTTGCTAAAAATGGGCGACCTAGAATTAGAGGAATATCAAGGTTTTCCTCCATATTAATCACTATGAAGTTTGCAACAAAGGTCAAACTTCCCACGTTAACAAGTAAATTATTTTCTATTCCAACCGGGTGTTTAATAGTTTGGTCAAATGATTGACCACCTATTTTGGTTGGTTTTAATTTACCCATGCCTAATCTTTTGTATAAGGAAAGAGGCATAATATTTGCACTTGCTCCTAAATCTGCGAGTCCATTATATACAGCACCATCATTAAGCAAGCAAGAAATGATAAATTCACCCCGGGTCTCCTGCTTTAGTAAGTCGAGTTGGTTTGTAAACCTTTTTCGGGTGTTCTTTCCTTGATTTTTTCACTTCTATTTGAATTTCTTGTTCACATTTTTCTTCGTTTTTTGGAATGGGAGGTTTGTATAAGAATTCTTCTTCATCACTCAAATTTGAATCCTCCTTATATTCTAATTTTGATTTTTCATATGTTGTTGATAACATATTTATGCTTTCATTTTGAAGGTTTTCTTGGGTGGTGAAATTATGATTAACTTCATTGTCAACTTCCATCGGACCATGTATGTAATGTTTAACTCTGTGACCATTAACTTTAAATTCAATTCCATTTGAATTTATTAATTCTATCGTTCCGTATGGGAAAACTCTTTTGACTATGACTGGTCCAGACCATCTTGATTTCAATTTTCCAGGAAATAGCTTGAATCGTGAATTGAAAAGAAGAACTCTGTCTCCTTCTTTAAATTCTTTTGAACTTCTGATTCTTTTATCATGCCATTTCTTCGTTCTTTCTTTATAGATTAACGAATTTTCGTATGCTTCATGTCTTAATTCTTCTAATTCGTTTAGTTGACTTAATCGTAGACTTCCGGCTTCATGTAAATCAAGATTACATGTCTTCAAAGCCCAAAATGCTTTGTGTTCAATTTCTACTGGAAGATGACATGCTTTTCCGTAGACGAGTTTAAAAGGTGTGGTTCCAATTGGAGTTTTGTAGGCTGTTCTAAAAGCCCAGAGTGCATCCTCCAATTTAATGGACCATTCCTTCGGATTTGATCCTACGGTTTTTTCTAGAATACGTTTTAAAGCTCGGTTGGTATTTTCAACTTGTCCACTTGTTTGTGGATGATATGCAGTGGAGATTTTATGAGTTACTCCATATCTTTTGAGAACTTTCTCGAGTTGATTATTACAGAAATGAGTACCCCGATCACTTATTAAAGCTTTCGGTGTTCCAAACCTTGCAAAAAGACGTTTTAAAAAGTTGACTACAACTCGTGCATCGTTAGTTGGGAGAGCTTGTGCTTCCGCCCATTTAGATACATAATCAATGGCTACGAGAATATAGAGATTATTATGAGATTTTGGAAATGGTCCCATAAAGTCAATACCCCAAATGTCAAATACTTCACATACTTGTATGACATTTTGTGGCATTTCATCACGTTGACTTATTTTTCCGGCCCTTTGACAAGCATCACAGGATTTGCAAAGAAGGTGTGCGTCTTTGTAAATTGTAGGCCAATAGAATCCAGCATCATAAACTTTTCTTGCTGTTAGTTGAGGCCCATAATGCCCTCCTGTTGGTCCTGTGTGACAATGGTTTAAAATTTTACTAGCTTCATCTCCGAATACACATCGGCGTATTATTCCATCTGGACAACTTTTAAACAGATGTGGATTTTCCCAAAAATAGTGTTTTATATCACTGAAGAATTTCTTTCATTTTTGGTACGATAATCCTTTTTCAAGGAATCCACAAACTAAGTAGTTTGCATAGTCTGCAAACCATGGAATTTCATTATAATCTATCTTCAATAGATATTCATCAGGAAAGTTGTCTTGTATGGCCGATTCATTTAGAACTTCTAATTCGGGATTTTCAAGACGAGAAAGATGATCAGCGGCGAGATTTTCTGCTCCTCTTTTATCTCGGATTTCAATATCGAACTCTTGTAAGAGTAAGATCCAACGGATTAATCTTGGTTTAGCATCTTGTTTCAAAAATAGGTATCTAAGAGCAGAATGGTCGGTATAGACCACCGTTTTTGCTAGAACGAGATATAAACGAAATTTGTCAAAAGCAAAGACAATAGCAAGGAGTTCTTTTTCAGTAGTTGTGTAATTTGTTTGTGCTCCTTGTAACGTCTTACTAGCATAATATATAGGTTGAAATCGTTTTTCAATCATTTGTCCTAAAACGGCTCCCATTGCAAAATCACTTGCATCGCACATTAGTTCAAATGGTAGATTCCAATTTGGTGTTATCATGATCGGCGCATTAGTGAGTTTCTCTTTAAGAATATTAAAAGATTTGATACATTCATCTGAAAAGATGAATGGAGCATCCTTTTCTAGGAGTTTATTCATAGGAGTGGCAATTTTAGAAAAATATTTTATGAAACGTCGGTAAAAACCGGCATGCCCTAGAAAACTCCTAACTCCTCTAACATTGGTGGGATGTGGAAGTTTAGCAATTACATCTACTTTAGCTCTATCCACTTCAATTCCTTCCTTCGAAATTTTATGACCAAGAACGATGTCTTCTTTAACCATGAAATGGCATTTCTCCCAATTAAGTGCTAGATTTGATTATTCGCATCTAATAAGCATTCGTTCCAGATTAACTAGACATGATTCAAATGTATCATCGAAGACTGAAAAGTCATCCATGAAAACTTCCATGCATTCTTCTATCATGTCATGAAAAATCGCCATCATACACCTTTGAAAGGTTGCAGGGGCGTTGCAAAGTCCAAATGGCATGCGTTTGTAAGCAAAAGTACCATAAGGGCACGTGAACGTGGTTTTCTCTTGGTCCTCGGGTGCTATTGGAATTTGAAAATATCCGGAAAATCCATCTAGAAAACAATAGTAACTATTTTCGGCTAATCTTTCCAACATTTGAGCAATGAAAGGTAAGGGGAAGTGATCTTTTCTGGTGGCGTCATTTAATTTTCTATAATCAATACACACACGCCATCCTGTTACAGTCCTAGTAGGAATAAGCTCATTTTTCTCATTTGTAATGACAGTTATGCCACCCTTCTTAGGCACGCATTGAACTGGGCTTACCCATGGACTATCAGAAATTGGATATATTAAACCTGCATCTAGCAGTTTAATAATTTCTTTTTTAACTACATCTTGTATATTAGGATTTAGTCTTCGTTGGCGTTGCACATACGTTTTATGACCTTCTTCCATAAGGATTTTATGTGTGCAATACGAAGGACTTATTCCTTTAATATCATGAATCTTCCATGCAATGGCTAGTTTATGAGCTTTCAACACAGAAATGAGTTGTGATTTCTCATTTTCAGTAAAAGAAGACGATATTATTACAGGTAATTCAGATTCACCATGTAAATAAGCGTATTCCAAATGGTTTGGAAGTGGCTTTAACTCTAATTTCAGAGGTTCTTCTATCGATGATTTGTATCGATATCTGTCTTCTTCTTTTAGCATTTGAATTTCTTCTGTTGTTGGTTCATATCCATTAGCTATAAGTGTAGCTAACATTTCAACTTCATCAATTGGCTCAGTTCCTTCTCCTAAAGACATTCTCCTGTTCCTTGTAATTCTGTAAATTCCTCTAATAATTCTGCATGTGCATCTATAGTTTGAATATAATAACATGTATCATCTGCAGATTGTGGTTGTTGCATTGCTCTATCAACTGAAAAGGTAACACTCTCATCCTCTATACTTAGGGTCAATTTCTTACCGAACACGTCTATCATTGCTTTAGCCGTGTTTAAGAATGGTCTTCCTAATATGAGAAGAACTTGAGAATCTTCTTCCATGTCTAGAACAACAAAATCTACTGGAAATACTAAAGTACCAACTTTAACTAGCATATTCTCCATTATCCCTCTAGAATATTTTATTGATCTATCGGCTAGTTGTATGCTTATTCTTGTTGGTTTCAATTCTCCAAGGTCTAGTTTAGCGTATAGTGAATACGGCATTAAATTTATACTAGCACCTAAGTCTGCCAATGCTTCTATTGAACTAAGACTACCCAGAAAACATGGAATTGTGAAACTTCCTGGATCAGATAGTTTTTCTGGTATCTTATTCAACAGCACTGCTGAACAATTAGCATTCATAGTAACAGCCGAGAGTTCTTACATTTTCCTTCTATTTGAGATTAGATCTTTCAAGAATTTAGCATATCTAGGCATTCCTGAAATCACATCAATGAAAGGAAGATTTACATTTATCTGTTTAAACATATCCAAGAATTTGGATTGCTCGGCTTCAAGTTTCTCTTTCTTCATTTTACACGGGTAAGGAAGTGGTGGTTGGTATGGTTTAACATAAGGTTTAGCCTTAACTGTGTTATCTTCATTAACCTTTTCAACTACCGGTTCTTTTTCCTTATCTTGATCAGGTTGTGGTTCTTGTGGAGTAGGAATAGCTTCATCAGAAGTTACAGGTATTTCAGGTGGTTTAAGTGTTGTACCACTTCTTGTGGTAATGGCTTTAGCTGTTTCATTCCGGGGGTTAGCATTTGTATCACTAGGTAGACTTCCCGGTTTTCTTTCACCTATTAACCTTGCTAGGTTACTTACTTCTTGTTCCAAGTTTTAAATAGAAGCTTGTTGATTTCTAAATGCTTGAGCATTTTGTTCATTAGTTTGTTTTTGAGATGTGAAAAACTGCGTTTGAGTTTCAACTAGCTTTGTCATCATATCTTCTAAATTCGGCTTTTTATCATCGGTTTGTGGTGGTTTGTTTTGAAAATTAGGTCTTTGCTGATTGTAAGTATTGTTGGATACTTGTTGATTGCTAGGACCTTGTTGGTTGTTGTATGGAATATTTCGATTATAATTCTGGTTTTGATTGTAAATCGGTCTTGGCGGTTGATAATTATTCTGATAATTATTTCCAGGCCTTTGGTTTATGTATGAAATATTCTCTCTTTGTTCCATTGTTAATTCAATACTGAGACAATCTTTTGTCAAATGTGGTCCTCCACACTGCTCACAACTAATTCGTATTGAGTGAATATCCTTAGTCATCTTTTCTATTCGTCTCTCGACAGCATCTATCTTTGCGGAAATGGAATCTAAGTCATGGCTAGAATCGGCTCTAGCTGCTTTAGATGATCTAACGATATCTTTTTCTTGGTGCCACTCATGTGAGTGGGAAGCAGTGTTATCAATAATTTTATAAGCATCAGTTTCTGTTTTCTTCATAATAGAACCACCAGCTGCAATATCTATGTCTTTCCTTGTAGTGATGTCGCATCCTTGGTAGAATATTTGTACTATTTGACAGGTATCTAAACCATGTTGCGGACATCCTCTTAATAACTTTCCAAATCTTGTCCACACCTCATATAGAGTTTCATTCGGTTTCTGTGTAAACGTAACAATTTCTCCTTGAAGTCTTACGGCTTTAGATGCAGGAAAGAATTGTTTAAGAAATTTTTCAACTAAAACGTCCCATGTATCAATCGCCCCTTCAGGTAACGATTCCAACCAATCTTTGGCTTCTCCCTTTAAAGTCCAGGGAAATAACATGAGATATATATGTTCATCCTCCACTTCTCGGATTTTAAATAGTGTGCAGATCCTATTAAAGGTACGAAGATGTTCATTTGGATCTTCCTTTGGCGTACCACTAAATTGGCATTGATTAGTCACCATGTGTAGAATTTGTCCTTTGATTTCATAATCTGGCGCATTGATGTCAGGATGAGTAATTACGTGACCTTGGCCAGTACGTTTAGCTCTCATTCGCTCTTCCATACTTAAAGGTTCCAGATTCTTCATAATTGAATTTGTTGAATCGGAATCACTAGAGGATTCTGATTTAATGGTTCGTTCCTCAACAATCTCTGTTTGAATGATTGGTGGTTCCGGAGGAAAATTTAATGGTTCAGGATCTATGAATCGTCCCTGAATATTCTCCGGATTCTCAATTGTGAGTTCGGGTTCAAAAAATGGATTATCGAAAATTTGAATTGGAGTACTTGGTCGACTGGATGAAGATTCTAAAGAAAAATCAACGGCGGTAATATTTGCTAAATGTCTTGATCTAGTTACAGGTGGTGAACGTACAAAAGGTGGTGAACGTCTTGCATAGTGCATTCACTGAATATCCTATTAGTTTTTAAAAAGGAAAGAAAAATTATATAAGTTATCCAATCAATAGACTTTTCTGATTTTGCCCACGTTTCGAATAGCCAAAAGATGCAGCAGAGGGGCAGGATTCGTTTGGTCTCAATATAATTGAGGACTGTTTGGCTCCAATAACCCGGTCTACGTACAAATCCAACTATTACTACGAACCAGAAAATTTTGATGTCTATCAATTTAACCACTTAAAATAAATTTTCGTAATTTTAAGAAATTTAGATAAGAAGTAGAATAAAAAATCTATGTCCTAAAAACTAGAATAGCGAGAAATAAGAAAGAAAAAGAGCGTGTCGGAAAAAAATCGAAAAATAAAAATCAGAAAGAAAAAGAGTGACTTATAGAACTTAAAAACACTCGACTAACCCAACCTTATTACTATCACTAACTTAAAATTATAATCGCAAATTGAGATTACTAATTGGAATGATAATTGATACATAGGTAAAAGGCGTCGAGAAATAAGAAAATAGCGCGTCTAAACTTAAAAAGGAACTAAAAATTTAAAACTAAAAGTTGCGTCTTAAAGCTTACAAGTAAAACTATATCCCAAATGGAAATAACTTAAAAAGAAACTAAAACTTAAAAAGGCGTCGCAAAATTCTAAAGTACCTAAATCTTAGTCTAAAGAAAAGGCACTTAAGGGATTTTACGGCAAAGCCTAAAAATCTAGAAGTAAAAAAATAACTATGGCAAAAACTATATCTTAAAACTAAATACGAGCGAAAAATACAAAAAATAACGCTAAAATAATTAAAAAGGGACAAAATATAAAAATATACTAAAAGTTGTAAAAAGTACAATTTTTTATAAAAATATTATTTTTATATTATTTAATTTATAAAACTATTAATTTTACAATTTAATTAAACTAAATAAACTAAATATACAAATTAAATAAATAAACTAAACTTAATAATAAATTAACAAAACTAATTAGGGTTTAATTAAAAATTAATAATAATAATTACTCCGTAATAAATGCTGATTAGGGTTCTGTCAGGCGCGTCAGGGAGAACTCCGCGAGTCGCGGTTCTCGAAGCTGGAAAACTCCGCAAGTCGCGGGGTTTCAAATTTCAGATCAGGTGCAGGACAAAATCGTTCGTTTCAGTTTTTTTTTTTTTTTAATTTCTGTTTTATATTTTCTGTTTAAATAAAAATATTTATATAATAAAAACTTATATTTAAAAACTAGAATAGAAATAAAAATATGTTACAATTTTATAAATAAAAATCTTAAAACTAGATTTATATATAATTTTTTTTTTCGGTTTTTGATTTTATGTTTTAAATAAAAACAAAATATTTAAATAAAACTTATGTTTTTATAAAATAAAAATAAAGAAACTTTATAAAACTTAAATATTTAACAAACTCTTAAAAATATTTATATTTTTGTTTTCTTTTTATGTTTTCGAATAATTAACACGTATTTTTACAAAAGTGTATTTTTTTTATAAAAGTAAACTAAAAATGAAAATCCTTTTTTTTTAATATTTAGCGTTTCGCTTTCGGCGTTTAAGATCCCCGGCAGTGGCGCCAAAAATACTTGATGTTATGCGAGGGGTATATAAAATAGCTTTATATTTTACAAGAAAATATTATTAAATACGATACAATTTTACACAAGATATTTATTTATTTATTAAATAGATATACTTAAACCTTGCTACAACACTTATAGGCAGTGTACCTAATCGTACAGTAGTGTAGTTTTTAGTAAGTCCGGTTCGTTCCACAGGGAATCTTTTTCACAAAGCTTAACGCTATATTAGTTTAAATTTATAAAAATACAAATATATATATAAGTAATATTATTATTATAAAGGGGGGTTTTTACCGTTTAATGACCGGTTTGTCGATTTTAATTCTTCAGTCGCAGTTAAAACCAAATGTAAAATATTAAATAAAAGACTTAATTTAAAGCGTAAAGTAAATAACGATAATGAAATTACGAATAATAAAAGTGCGATAAAATAAACTTGCGATAATTAAAAAGTACGATAATTAAAAGTGCAATTAAATACAATAACAATAAATAAAAGTGCTATAATTAGAAGTGCAATTAAATATGAAATAAAGGAAATTAAATATGAAATAAAAGAATTATGCTTATTTAAACTTCCGTAATCATGATGTTTGACGTGTTGATTTTAGTTTTATGCCCATGGGTTAATTGTCCTTTGTCCTGGATTATTTAATATGTCCGTCTGGTTTTGTCCATAACAGTCCATCAGTCATAAATATAAAGTGCGAGTGTCCTCGTCAAATTATCCTTATACCCGAAGTCAAATATTCCAACTAATTGGGGACTTAAACTGTAACAAGATTTTAATACTTTGTTTAATAATTACACCAGGTTATCGACTGCGTGTAACCCAAGGTTTTAATACTCTGTTATCAATTATGCCAAGTGTCCTTGTACATAATTTCACCCCTATTTTAATAATTCTAGTGGCTCTTAATCCATTCCCGTGTCCGGTTAAATGAACGATTATTCGTACATATAAATACCCCGCTCATCGTGTCCGATCGAGTGTAAATGGTTATTTATAGGGACGCCCAATTGTAAATCTTTATATTAACATTAACAAACTATCATTTAGTTAAACAAATATAAAGCCCATTAATAGCCCATAGTCTAATTTCCACAAGTGTCGTTCTTTTGTCCAAACCCCAATTATGGTACAAAGTCCAATTACCCAATTTTAGTAATTAGCCCAACATCATGATTACTTCGGATTAAATAAGCATAATAATAACTTAGCTACGAGACATTAAATTAAAAAGGTTGAACATAACTTACAATGATTAAAAATAGCGTAGCGTTACACGGACAGAATTTCGACTTACACCCTTACAGCATTCGCTAACATACCCTTATTATTAGGATTAAAATTAAAATTAAAATTAAAATATAAATTATAAATATAAATATTACGTATAGATAGATGGATGGATATATTGGATTATGAAAATGATCAGAATTCGTTTGCTTTTATAGGAATTTTCGTCCAGGTAATCTCCGCGACTCGCGGCATTTTTTGCCTTCAAACTCCGCGAGTCGCGGAGTTTGAAATTCCAGCTCACCAACTTTGGAGTCTTTCTTGCCGACGGATTTTTATTATTTATATAATATATAAATAATTATAAGAATTATTTAAATATTATATTATATTTATGTGCATAGTTGACTTGTAATTTTTAGTCCGTTGCGTCGAACGTTGAGAGTTGACTCTGGTCCCGGTTCCGGATTTTCGAACGTCCTTGCGTACAATTTAATATCTTGTACTTTGCGTTTTGAATCTTGTACTCTTGTAATTTCGAGACGTTTCTCATCAATAATTGGAACCTCTTTGATTGTCTTTTGTACTTTTGAGCTTTTTGGTCGTTTGCGTCTTCAATTCGTCGAATCTGTCTTTTGTCTTCACCTTTTATTATTTAAACGAATATCACTTGTAAATAGAACAATTGCAACTAAAAGCTTGCCTTTCTTGGGGAATAATGCTATGAAATATATGTTCGTTTTTAGCATTATCAATATACACACATATCTATTTACAATTAATTGTTAGTGAATCGTCGAGAACAGTAGAAGGTCAGTTGAATATATGAAACAGTTCAAAAATTTTGAGACTCAACCTAAAAGACTTTTCTTATCATGTCAAAATATAATATCGTATCGAGAGTTTGATTTAAAATTAGTCGAAATTTTTCGGGTCATGACAGAGGTGAAGTACGTATTCAAAAGGTTCCAACAGAAGACAATCTAGCTGACCCGTTTACAAAGCCAATGTCTTGTACTAAGCATGTTGAGCATTCAAGGAATATTGGGCTTAGACCAGCTAATAGTTTTATGTAATTTTAGTATTTGGATATTTGGAACATGAAAGCAGTTTTTATTTGTAATGAATTGATATAATGTGTTATGATCATTTTTATTCATAATTATTGTGTTCTATATTTGTATGTTTAAATCCATGAATAATGACTTATTCTAAATTTTTCATTGTCAATTGATGATACGGGAGTAACATCAAACTAAGACAAATGTGAGTGTTTGATATGGTGTAATGTATTACTATCAAACTCATATGTATTCATAGGAAGAATATTGGAATGACCTAACCTTCGAGATTTCACTACATGGATCAGCGTCAATAGTGAAACTTGCAAGTGGTTATGTCATAATGTCCTTCGACTTGAGATGCACTCCGGTTTCGATGTGTGGAGCATTATACTTTGATATGGTTAAACGTTGTCCTGAATAAGGCTGTTATAAAAGTCATTATTGGGTGTAATGTAAAGCTCATGACAGACACGTATAGGCAAGATAGGATTTGTTCCTTGAACCTATTTGGAGTTAGATACTTTTGAGCTCCTCGATGAATGAATAAGATATTTGTGTGGTCGCACCTAAATGTAATTGAGATGATACTTAATTAGTTTGGTGATCTAATTCACTTCTGAGAATCGAGAAACAAAATTTGTTAAACAAATGAGAATGACTGATGATCCATGTCTCAAGTTTAACTAAGTATCTGAAATAAAGGGACAAATGACATTTAACACTTACTATGGGCAGTTCTGAGAAACTACCCTCACATGAATTTCGGGGCAATGGCGTGTTGCTAGACGCTAAACATTGTTTGTATAGTTACTTGGTGTTGTGCCGTACACAAGTGGGAGTATGTAGGATTAATGCGCAAGGTACAACACATAACTATATGGCTGAATTAATGTGAGCCTTCGGGGTCACACACATATACACCTAGACGTCAATTACTAATATATATATATATATATATATATATATATATATATATATATATATATATATATATATATATATATATATATATATATATATATATATATATATATATATATATATATAATCAAGAGGGAAGCACTTTTTTGGGGGGAAGTGGAAGGAAGTAATTTTTTTCGTTTTTTGAAAAAACTTTGTTCACGAATATTATAGATTAGATGAAAATATGAACATTTAAAAAAGACACTTTGTGATGAATATCATTATTTTGGCGGAAAAACGCTCGAAAAAAAAATAAAAACATTCAATGCATTGAATGTTTTGCTGCTGAGTTTTTTTTAAGGGGTTAGAAATTAGGGTTTAGAAATTAGGGGTTTATAAATTAGGATTTAGCTATTAGGGTTTAGAAATTAGGGTTTTGGGTTTAGAAATTAGGGTTTAGGGTTTAGAAATTAGGGTTTAGATTGAATATTTTAAAACGAGTGGTTTAGAGTTTAGGGTTTAGGGTTTTGGGTTTTGGGTTGAGGGTTTACGGAGTAAACCCGAAAACCCTAAACCCTAAACTCTAAATCGGGCTAAATTCGAAAAAAAACACTTCACACAAGATAAAAACAAAACGATGCAAATAAACTCATCAGCAAAACATTCAATGCATTGAATGTTTTTATTTTTTCTTCGAGCATTTTTCCGCCAAAATAATGACATTCATCACAAAGTGTCTTTTTTAAATGTTCATATTTTCATCTAATCTATAATGTTCGTGAACAAAGTTTTTTCAAAAAACGAAAAAATAAAAAAAATAATTTGCTTTCCCCTTCCCCCTAAAAACGTGCTTCCCTCTTGATTATTACCCTATATATATATATATATATATATATATATATATATATATATATATATATATATATATATATATATATATATATATATATATATATATATATATATATATATATATATATATTGTTATTTCAAGTAATAAAGAAAAGTGATATTTTATTTAATTAATTAGTGTTTTAATTAAATGAAATATAATTACTCTTTTTAAGTGTATTGGGACTTGGTTTACTGGACTTCTACAAAACATGGGCTTTTTAATGAATTGTGATTTGTGCTAGTAAACCAATCTGAAACGTATTCTTTTTGTCAACCGACCTTAGGAGTATATGAATATTATTAGTTTTGGTTTAGAGATGTACGCAAAACAACAACAGAAAACCCCACGAATTGATTTCAGTTTTATTTGTTTTCGACAGAAGAAAAATCCCATTCATTGTTTTCGACAAAAACAACTACGAATTGTTGTTTAGTATTATTCCTTATCCTACGAAAATAAAACCACAATATTTTATTCTATACAATTAAATAAATAATTCTTGCAATTATTTATTATTATTTATTATTACTTGACGGGACTGGCACATCCGTTTGACGTTGTTCGAAGTGTAGTGTAGACTAGTCTAGTGGCAATCATACCTTTAATTGTTATTTTCTCTTCCATCAATCCGGTTCTTCAAGAAAGGTATAATCTTTAAACTCTCTTGTTGTATTTATTTAATCGTATAAATCATATGGATCCGTTTTGGTGATTTATTATTAATATAATTAATACGCTTCCGCTTAAAGTTATTGTTATTATTATATGTATGAACATAATAATAATTAATGAAAAATTGTTTTCTTAAAACCCTAAATCACCAACATTTACTTCAATCACATATGCAAGTGGCCTCATTTTGATTAGCATTGCTAGTATGAACTGAAATAATTCCTGAGATTTTATGTGTGGATGTAATGTATGTATTTCATTATGGGTTTTACTTATGAAAATCATGTAAGAGTAAATAAAGTGTTGTCTTAGGGTACGTTTGTTTTCCTCTTAGTTCAATACAAGTATACAACAATTTAAGTCGTGGGTATTCAGATCATTGTCCTGTATTACTTCATAATAGTATTAAGGATTTTGGTACATTCCCATTTAAATTATCATTCATGGCTTATATTCAATGAAATTGAAGAGATAGTGAAATTTGTAGTAACCCGAACTTTTCCATGTTTATATATATATTAAATGAAATTGTTATTTACATGATTAAGTGTTTCCAACATGTTAAGCAATCAAACTTGTTAAGACTTGATTAATTGAAATAGGTTTCATATAGACAATTGACCACCCAAGTTGACCGGTGATTCACGAACGTTAAAACTTGTAAAAACTATATGATGACATATATATGGATATATATATATATATATAGTTAACATGATATTATGATAAGTAAACATATCATTAAGTATATTAACAATGAACTACATATGTAAAAACAAGACTACTAACTTAATGATTTTGAAACGAGACATATATGTAACGATTATCGTTGTAACGACATTTAATGTATATATATCATATTAAGATATATTAATACATCATGATATCATGATAATGTAATAATTTAACATCTCATTTGATTTAATAAACAATGGGTTAACAACATTTAACAAGATCGTTAACCTAAAGGTTTCAAAACAACACTTACATGTAACGACTAACGATGACTTAACGACTCAGTTAAAATGTATATACATGTAGTGTTTTAATATGTATTCATAGACTTTTGAAAGACTTCAAGACACTTATCAAAATACTTCTACTTAATAAAAATGCTTACAATTACATCCTCGTTCAGTTTCATCAACAATTCTACTCATATGCACTCGTATTCGTACTCGTACAATACACAGCTTTTAGATGTATGCACTATTGGTATATACACTCCAATGATCAGCTCTTAGCAGCCCATGTGAGTCACCTAACACATGTGGGAACCATCATTTGGCAACTAGCATAAAATATCTCATAAAATTACAAAAATATGAGTAATCATTCATGACTTATTTACATGAAAACAAAATTACATATCCTTTATATCTAATCCATATACCAACGACCAAAAACACCTACAAACACTTTCATTCTTCAATTTTCTTCATCTAATTGATCTCTCTCAAGTTCCATCTTCAAGTTCTAAGTGTTCTTCATAAATTCTACAAGTTCTAGTTTCATAAAATCAAGAATACTTCCAAGTTTACTAGCTCACTTCCAATCTTGTAAGGTGATCATCCAACCTCAAGAAATCCTTGTTGTTTACAGTAAGATATCATTCTAAATCAAGGTAATACTCATATACAAACTTTGATTCAATTCCTATAACTATAACTATCTTAATTCGAGTGATAATGTGATGACCCAGAAATTTCTGACCAAATTTAAACTTTATCTTTAAATGATTTAACGTTTCCGACACGATAAGCAAAGTCTGTAAAACCGAATCTCAAAATTTTTGAACTATTCAAGTACCCTTCGGTTGTTCTCGACGATTCGCGAACCATTACATGTAAATAGATACATATATATACTATAACTTGAAAACGTAATAAAGTTTTAATTGTTTAATACCGTACATTAAACTTATTGATTTAAATATTTATTTGAATATATATGATAAGTTGGAATATTAATTGTATGAATAACTTGCGACGTATATTTAAAACGTGTTTATGAATGTTGAAAATATATATTAACTTGGTCATAAAACGATTTGTTATTATATATATATATCAACAAATAGCGAGACAAAGATTTATAGAAGTAAATGACCAAAACACTCGAAAGTTTAAGATACACTTTGAATGATATAGTTTATTGATAATTTAAGACTATATTTTGACAAAGGTACGAGTCACAAAACGTAAATTGCGAGTTTTCTAAGCGTACAAAAATACGTTCGAGAAACCGAAACTGGGACATAAGTCGAGTGACAACGTACGGGTCATCGGAACGAAAATTACAAGTCAACTATGCACATGAATTTAATATAATATATAATTAATTATTTAAATTATATATATTATATATATTATATAATAATATGTCGACAAACAATAAAACAAAAACATTTTGAGCTGGATCAGGCGGCCATGCGATCGCATGGCAAATACACTAAAAACCCATGCGATCGCATGGGCATCAGATTTCAAAAAGTTGCCTATAAAAGTCCAGTTTCTGCTCGAGTTCTTACACATATATTACTCCATGCGTAATATTATTATTATTTATTATTTATATTAATTATTATTATTATTATTATGTTATTAAGATTATTATTATTATTATTATTATTATTATTATTAATCTTAATATTTTTAGTAATATTATACATAAAATACTACGACGAGCTTTGAGCTTGTCACTTTCAAAATGGTTTTTCGAGCGGGATAGAGCTAAGGAAATTATGAGTTATAGCTATGGAGGTTATGGGTATGATTTGGGGATTATGCTCGTAAAGTCAAACCTAGTGTTTATCATCTCCGTTACGTTTACGTACTTTTCTACAATATTGAATCTCAATATTGATACATAAGCACTCATATTTTATCTTTTATATATTAATTGTGTATCCATGTCCAGTGCTCGAGTATATATATTTATACATGCTTGTATGCTAAATTTCGTCGTTAAACAGTTATAATGAATCACGAATTAAATACATATATTACTGGTAAAAGGTATATGATATACATGTTTTTGGAAAGCTGGCGAAAAATCAATAACTTTTCATTTAGATATCGAATAGCTTCGATGAACGGATTAAAAGATATGATCAACTGAATTATGATTGACGTTAATTGAAATTGCTTTTGAATCTGCAATTAATATATAAACAACTTGTTTACGAGATTGATAAAATGGATTTTTAAATATTACCAACCGAGTAACTGAAATCTTATATAAGGCACGTCTCGTTTTATTGAACAATTGTCAAAACTGATTGTTTTATCATATTTTAAAGCCTTATAAAAACTATAGTTTAATTTTACAAGAATTGGAAAACTATGTGAAATATTAAAATGATTCGATTGCCATGATCATTCAACTATTGTATGGAGTCAGATTGAGTTTTTGAAATAACTTTTGATAACTATTGTATGTCGATCTCGAGCATTAGGTTCGTGATACACTATGACCTGACCTAGCTTGATAAACAATTATTGACCGACATATGTTCTCTAGGTTGAGATCTACGGTTATTTGGTAATCCGAGTTTCGGTCACATTTTGGTGAACGACTTTTTATGCGGCTAAGGTGAGTTTCATAAGATCCCTTTTACTCTTTACATTTTTGGGCTGAGAATACATGCAAATGCTTTATTAACCGATATACAATATTTATATGTGTGAGTTTCATAAGATCCCTTTTACTCTCTACATTTTTGGGCTGAGAATACATGCAAATGCTTTATTAACCGATATACAATATTTATATGTGTGAGTTTCATTTTCTCCCTTTTTAATTGCTTTTGCAATATATATTTTTGGGCTGAGAATACATGCACTTTATTTTAAACGCAATGGATACAAGTACATACTAAATTCTACACTGAGTTTGAACCAAAAATCCCTTAGCTTTGGTAACTGTTAATTGCCAGTTATAAGAACTGGTGGGCGCGAGTAGTAGTATATGGATCCATAGGGCTTGATATCCCCGTCCGAGCTAGAGCACTAGCCTTTTAACGGACGTATGCTATTTGAGAAGCATACACGTTGGTTTGCGTGTATTATTAAGATGATTATACAAAGGGTACAAATTATATATACGTTAAGTTTAGTTACCAGGGTGCTCAATTTCGTAGAATATTTTGATAAACGTTTCTGGATTAAACAACTGAAATCTTGTGATCCACCTTTATATACAGATTATGCGAAACACTAAAACTATGAACTCACCAACCTTTGTGTTGACACTTGTTAGCATGTTTATTCTCAGGTTCCTAGAAGTCTTCCGCTGTTTGCTTATATGTTAGACAAGCTATGTGCATGGAGTCTTATATGGCATATTTATCAAGGAAACGTTGCATTCACCAAATCATCACCATGTATCTTATTTTGACTGCATTGTCAATGGAAGTACTATTGTAAACTATTATTTACGGTGATTGTCTATATGTAGAAATCATCAGATGTCGAAAACCTTTGATTTAAATATTCATTTATGGTGTGCCTTTTCAAAAGAATGCAATGTTTACAAAACGTATCATATAGAGGTCAAATACCTCGTAATGAAATCGATGAATGACGTGTTCGTCCATATGGATTTGGAGCGATCATCACAGTTGGTATCAGAGCGTTGGTCCTAGTGAACCAGGTCTTGCACGAGTGTGTCTAACTGATAGTTGTTAGGATGCATTAGTAAGTCTGGACTTCGACCGTGTCTGCATGTTAAAAGTTTTGCTTATCATTTCTTGTCGGATATTACATGCTTATCATTCTTAAGTCTAGACACGTTTTCCTGCATTTATTGCATAAATAGTGTATAGACAAAAATTCATATCTTAGCGTATCTGTTACTGTAAACTTTTCCTGACATCTTTCGAAAATTTCTCCGTGATTTATGGAATTTGGTATTATATATACATATGTAAATTATGTATTGAAGAATACCAAACTAAATTCTATAATATAATTCATATCAAAAATCATCTTCCTAATTATACAAGATGGATCCCGTATCTAGTTCAAATTCCTTAAACTTTGACAGCTATTCCGATATGGATATTCACCTGAATTCCGAAGACAGTGTAACCGGAATGGATCAACCAATCAGTCATCACCTATTCTGGATGAATTGGGGATGGGTTCGTAGCCTGCTTAGTCATTGGAGACAAGAAGAAGGTGATCCCTTCCATTCACCACATTTCCCTCTTGGCAAAGAACCTGAAGCAATTACTGCCAAACCTATTCGAGGCACTATTTTCTCTCTCATTTCCAGAGTATCTCGTCACGATAATATACTATCTCAAATTCTGAATCTTATTCATCCGCTCGTTCGAACCGACAATCATCCCGGTGTAGTAGAAGAAGTCAACGAGCTTCGCACTCGGGTAGTGGCTTTGGAGAATATGGTGCAAAGGTTATAAGCACCAGCAGAATCACCGGCATCAACAATACCACCGACAACAACACCAACAGTACCATTACCACCACCAACAACATCCGCACCGCAAGCCTCAACATCACAATATGTACCTTGAACATCAACGTCATACGCACCATAGATACCAAGGAATACCAACAACAACAAACGATGAAGTATTGATTCATAACTTCATCGAAGAAATATTTTGCAAAGAATATGTAGTTTCTAAAAGTTTTAGAGATTATATATTCTAGTCCTGGTCAAAAATCAGATAAGATTAATATTATGTTAACTCATTAAATCCATGATTACATCTAAGGAAAATATATATGTAGGTATATTTTCATGAAGATTGTAATTAAGAAAATTCTTTTATACAAACTGTTAATGGTGAGAATATTTTAACGGGTAGGTAATACCCGAGAGATATATAAATTCACAATTAATATGTTACATTCTTCGATTCTGATTCAACAAATCATCAACTATACTCACTACTTTCACAACAATATATATTCTTTTATAAAAATCAAAGCAACCATCCTCATCCAAATTTGATTACATATTCTGACAGAACAGAATCCAAGTCATAACTCTGAACTAGTAACATCATTCTTAGATCTCTACATCTTTCAAAGCTATACTTTGACTTCAAAACTTTGCAAGATCCTTTAGCGTTGTTTTTACCGAAAATAATCTTGCAATCCCTTTTTAAAGTATCCAGTTTTATCACACTTCCAACTAGTCAACTTCGACTTTTCAGATTAGCCTTATTATAACCTTGGCATATACGTTCTTGTTACCGGGGAACCTTTCATGTTCCACCACATTAGCAGTAAATTTATCAACAACTTTATTAATCCTTGACCTTTCGAAAAATCCTTATACTCATTGAAACCCTATCATGTACTCATCCACATCTTGTAACAATAAATGCCATACCAACCACCGAGAATTAGCAATCAGTATTTTGAATCTCGCAGCATTTTCTACGACAACAATTATATATAGATAACATCTGTCTTCTAGACTTACATACTTCGAATGTGAAGTTTCTGAAAAACACCCCAAACTACGAAACTAGTTCTCCTTATTTTGGAAAAATGCTGATGAAGCAGCAAAAACTGTAAACGACCTTAACAGTCAAAAGTTTGATGATAAAGAATAGTATGGTGGTAAAGCTGAGAAAAGAGAAGGTTTGGAACTGAAAAACGGATTGAGCAGACCATGAAGGAGGCTGTGGACAAATCACAAAAACGAAATCTACCTTCAAAGAATACAAATGATTCAGTGTCTGCTGAAATCCTTCGCAAATACCTTGCTCCTTACTCTAAAACCTTTGCGGACAATATTCTTCATCATCATCTTATCTTAAATATTCTAAGATATCATCGTATCTTCCATTATAAATATCCTCCATATTTCTGAAGATATTTTTTTATAACCATTCTTATCTGAAATCATTCATTTCTTCGCGCTATCTTTGTTACATCATAAAAGAAACTATTTTAGTTTCTAAAATCTAAAAAATTCGAAAAATAGATGTTTTAAAGTAATGTTGGGAATTGAAGCATGAGTTAGTATAATATAATGACACTTGATCAACGTGATTATATTACAGTAAGTCATGCTGAGTTTCTAATGGAACTTGATAAAGGTTCACAGATCCCACCCTCATCATAAACCATGTTACATAACTCTTTCATTCCATATAATCTCTAAATATATCAAGAAAATATATTTCTTGATGATTTGGTCTTTTCTGGATATTCTGGTAATTTGACAAGTCAGATTGTGCCATTACCGTTTCTTTCTTAGAACATTAACTATGTTTATCCAAAACTCCATAACTACGAATTCTGGACCATTACAAGAGATGCCTAATCGCAAGAAGAAGAAACGAAGGGACAAAGCTCCGAAATAGAAATTGGAGTATAAATCGCAGCAAATAAGAGGGAGTATTAACCGTGAATGACAATGATTATAGAAGACAACGTACGGGTCATCGGAACGAAAATTACAAGTCAACTATGCACATGAATTTAATATAATATATAATTAATTATTTAAATTATATATATTATATATATTATATAATAATATGTCGACAAACAAGAAAACAAAAACATTTTGAGCTAGATCAGGCAGCCATGCGATCGCATGACAAATACACTAAAAACCCATGCGATCGCATGGGCATCAGATTTCAAAAAGTTGCCTATAAAAGTCCAGTTTCTGCTCGAGTTCTTACACATATATTACTCCATGTGTAATATTATTATTATTTATTATTTATATTAATTATTATTATTATTATTATTATTATTATTATTATATTATTAAGATTATTATTATTATTATTATTAATCTTAATATTTTTAGTAATATTATACATAAAATACTACGACGAGGTCATGAGCTTGTCACTTTCAAAATGGTTTTTCGAGCGGGATAGAGCTAAGGAAATTATGAGTTATAGCTATGGAGGTTATGGGTATGATTTGGGGATTATGCTCGTAAAGTCAAACCTAGTGTTTATCATCTCCGTTACGTTTACGTACTTTCCTACAATATTGAATCTCAATATTGATACGTAAGCACTCATATTTTATCTTTTATATATTAATTGTGTATCCATGTCCAGTGCTCGAGTATATATATATTTATACATGCTTGTATGCTAAATTTCATCGTTAAACAGTTATAATGAATCACGAATTAAATACATATATTACTGGTAAAAGGTATATGATATACATGTTTTTGGAAAGCTGGCGAAAAATCAATAACTTTTCATTTAGATATCGAATAGCTTCGATGAACGGATTAAAAGATATGATCAACTGAATTATGATTAACGTTAATTGAAATTGCTTTTGAATCTGCAATTAAGATATAAATAACTTGTTTACGAGATTGATAAAATGGATTTTTAAATATTACCAACCGAGTAACTGAAATCTTATATAAGGCATGTCTCGTTTTATTGAACAATTGTCAAAACTGATTGTTTTATCATATTTTAAAGCCTTATAAAAACTATAGTTTAATTTTACAAGAATTGGAAAACTATGTGAAATATTAAAATGATTCGATTGCCATGATCATTCAACTATTGTATGGAGTCAGATTGACTTTTTGAAATAACTTTTGATAACTATTGTATGTCGATCTCGAGCATTAGGATTGTGATACACTATGACCTGACCTAGCTTGATAAACAATTATTGACCGACATATGTTCTCTAGGTTGAGATCTACGGTTATTTGGTAATCCGAGTTTCGGTCACATTTTGGTGAATGACTTTTTATGCGGCTAAGGTGAGTTTCATAAGATCCCTTTTACTCTCTACATTTTTGGGCTGAGAATACATGCAAATGCTTTATTAATCGATATACAATATTTATATGTGTGAGTTTCATAAGATCCCTTTTACTCTCTACATTTTTGGGCTGAGAATACATGCAAATGCTTTATTAACCGATATACAATATTTATATGTGTGAGTTTCATTTGATCCCTTTTTAATTGCTTTTGCAATATATATTTTTGGGCTGAGAATACATGCACTTTATTTTAAACGCAATGGATACAAGTACATACTAAATTCTACACTGAGTTTGAACCGAAAATCCCTTACCTTTGGTAACTGTTAACTGCCAGTTATAAGAACTGGTGGGCGCGAGTAGTAGTATATGGATCCATAGGGCTTGATATCCCCGTCCGAGCTAGAGCACTAGCCTTTTAACGGACGTATGCTATTTGAGAAGTATACACGTTGGTTTGCGTGTATTATTAAGATGATTCTACAAAGGGTACAAATTATATATACGTTAAGTTTAGTTACCAGGGTGCTCAATTTCGTAGAATATTTTGATAAACATTTCTGGATTAAATAACTAAAATCTTGTGATCCACCTTTATATACAGATTATGCGAAACACTAAAACTATGAACTCACCAACCTTTGTGTTGACACTTGTTAGCATGTTTATTCTCAGGTTCCTAGAAGTCTTCCGCTGTTTGCTTATATGTTAGACAAGCTATGTGCATGGAGTCTTACATGGCATATTTATCAAGGAAACGTTGCATTCACCAAATCATCACCATGTATCTTATTTTGACTGCATTGTCAATGGAAGTACTATTGTAAACTATTATTTACGGTGATTGTCTATATGTAGAAATCATCAGATGTCGAAAACCTTTGATTTAAATATTCATTTATGGTATGCCTTTTCAAAAGAATGCAATGTTTACAAAACGTATCATATAGAGGTCAAATGCCTCGCAATGAAATCGATGAATGACGTGTTCGTCCATATGGATTTGGAGCGATCGTCACAGATAATCTTACTTGAACTTGTTTTCGTGTCATGATTCTACTTCAAGAACTTTCAAGTCATCCAAGATCCTTTGAAGCTAGATCATTTCTTGTCACTTCCAGTAGGTTTACCTACTAAACTTGAGATAGTAATGATGTTCATAATGTCATTCGATTCATTCATATAAAACTATCTTATTCAAAGATTTGAACATGTAATCACTAGAACATAGTTTAGTTAATTCTAAACTTGTTCGCAAACAAAAGTTAATCCTTCTAACTTCACTTTTAAAATCAACTAAACACATGTTCTATATCTATATGATATGCTAACCTAATGATTTAAAACCTGGAAACACGAAAAACACCGTAAAACCGGATTTACGCCGTCGTAGTAACACCGCGGGCTGTTTTGGGTTAGTTAATTAAAAACTATGATAATATTTGATTTAAAAGTTGTTCTTCTGGGAAAATTATTTTTCTTATGAACATGAAACTATATCCAAAAATCATGGTTAAACTCAAAGTGGAAGTATGTTTTTCAAAATGGTCATCAAGACGTCGTTCTTTCGACTGAAATGACTACCTCTTACAAAAATGACTTGTAACTTATATTTCCTACGATAAACCTATACTTTTTCTGTTTAGATTCATAAAATAGAGTTCAATATGAAACCATAGCAATTTGATTCACTCAAAACGGATTTAAAACGAAGAAGTTATGGGTAAAACAAGATTGGATAATTTTTCTTGTTGTAGCTACGTGAATATTGGTAACAAATCTATATTAATCATATCCTAGCTAACTTATATTGTATTATACATGTATTCTAATATATTATGTAATCTTGGGATACCATAGACACGTATGCAAATGTTTTGACATATCATATCGACCCATGTGTATATATTATTTGGAACAACCATAGACACTCTATATGCAGTAATGTGGGAGTTAGCTATACAGGGTTGAGGTTGATTTCAAAAATATATATACTTTGAGTTGTGATCTAGCCTGAGACGTGTATACACTGGGTCGTGGATTGATTCAAGATAATATATATCAATTTTTTTTCTGTACATCTAACTTTGGACAACTAGTTGTAGATTACTAACGAGGACAGCTGACTTAATAAACTTAAAACATCAAAATGTATTAAAAGTGTTGTAAATATATTTTGAATATACTTTGATATATATGTACATATTTGTTATAGGTTCGTGAATCGACCAGTGGCCAAGTCTTACTTCCCGACGAAGTAAAAATCTGTGAAAGTGAGTTATAGTCCCACTTTTAAAATCTAATATTTTGGGATGAGAATACATGCAGTTTTATAAATGTTTTACGAAATAGACACAAGTAAATGTAACTACATTATATGTGTGAATGATCGAAGCCGAATATGCCCATTTTGCTTGGTAGCATAAGAATTAGTAAACCGATCTACTAATTGACGCGAATCCTAAAGATAGATCTATTGGGCCTAACGAACCCCATCCAAAGTACCGGATGCTTTAGTACTTCGAATTCATTTTTATCATGTCCGAAGGATTTCTCGAAATGATAGGGGATATTCTTATATGCATCTTGTTAATGTCGGTTACCAGGTGTTCACCATATGAATGAATTTTATCTCTATGTATGGGATGTATATTGAAATATGAAATCTTGTGGTCTATTATTATGATTTGATAATATATAGGTTAAACCTATAACTCACCAACATTTTTGTTGACGTTTTAAGCATGTTTATTCTCAGGTGATTATTAAGAGTTTCCGCTGTTGCATACTAAAATAAGGACAAGATTTGGAGTCCATGCTTGTATGATATTATGTAAAAACTGCATTCAAGAAACTTATTTTTGATGTAATATATTCTTATTGTAAACCATTATGTAATGGTCGTGTGTAAACGGTATATTTTAGATTATCATTATTTGATAATCTACGTAATGCTTTTTAAACCTTTATCGATAAAATAAAGGTTATGGTTGTTTTAAAAATGAATGCAGTCTTTGAAAAACGTCTTATATAGAGGTCAAAACCTCGCGATGAAATCAATTAATATGGAACGTTTATAATCAATATGAACGGGACATTTCAAAATTGACATTTGGTGGTCACGGTTTTGATCTGAATTTCCAAGCTTTAGATTTTCAACAGAAGCTCAAAGCTACTAAAATGAGGATCAAATATTGGTCAAAAATGAAGAAGCAGATTGATATATATATATATATATATATATATATATATATATATATATATATATATATATATATATATATATATATATATATATATATGTATATATTACAAATCTTATCCATAATAATTTTATCTAGCTAATTAAAATTAAAACACAGAGTGGGTTAAAACAACTTAAAAGGGATAAAGGATAATCCATGGGCCATATTAAATGGTTCGGCCATATTTGGGCTAAGATAGCCCAACTCATTAACCTGGACTTTTGACTTCGCCCGAATGATAAAACGAACTCGATCCGACGAATAAAACGTTACGCGATTTATAATACGCGAGATGAATAGTAATTCAAGAAATTAAATATTTGAATTATAACGCCCTAAACTCGTACATGAAAACGACAATTTTTTTTAAACTGCTGCTTAGCCATGGCGCGGTAAAGAGGGGCGCGGCGCGGCCCGACTGGGTATATGATGGTCAGTCTAACCCCATAATCTGTTACCAAAATACAAGTGAGGGCGTGGCGCGGCCATGAGGTCCCGCGACGCGGCCCTATGCTGTGACTGATGCCGGATTTTGACAATCTTTAAAAAATCCCATTTCAAACATTACACAACATCATTCATCAACTTTTCCAAACACAATACATTATCAATCTTTTATCTACATGAATTAACATTTCTAAACACCATAACGAAACACTAAAGTAACTCGGTTGCGCACGACCCGTTACACTAATCAAACATATCGTTTTGACCCATATCGACTTATATGTCAACTTGACCCATTTCGACTCATTTCATTAAAATTATTACTTTATTTGAATACTTAAACCTTTCATTAACCTCATTACAAAACCTTTGACCACTTAGTTCAATCCAAATATTTAACGGACATAACTCAAAGTGCCAATGCATTCGAAGCATGATCCGTTTAGAAACTTACGTACTTAAATACTTAAGCCCACACTTAGAAGTTCATAATCGCTTGCCGCGTAGTCAATGGCGTTACGCTGAAATAATAATAATGATAATAATCATAAATGCAAGACTTAATGGCGTTCACTTACTTGGGCTTATTTCCTTACTTTAATTTCCTTGCAACTCTTTACTTTCTCATGGCTTGCCAAAACCTCAGAACTTACTAGGCTTAATGTAACGACCCGCCAAAATCGTCGTTGAAGCGGTACGTTATCTCTGGTCCCATTGCGAGGTATTGACATCTATATGATACACGGTGATGATTTTGAATGCAACGTCTTTCAAAAATATGCCACGAAAGACTCCATGTAATGTCCTTTTCAATTAGCAAATACACAACGGAAGCATTATGTAATACCTGAGAATAAACATGCTAAGAAGTGTCAACCAAAAGGTTGGTGAGTTCATAGGTTTATCATAAATAATGATTTCAGTAATAGTGATAGACCACAAGATTTAGTTTAAAGTTGATTGATACCAAATATATCAATCTAAAAGTGTTGCTGCAGTTTGTAATATCACGACTAAATAAAAGTTACCCCATAACACCTTGTACTGTCAGTGTCGTTAAATCATTATTATGTAACCAAAGACCAACGGTCGAATGATTAGAGACGTTACTCTCAATAGCCTACTCACAATAATTAAGTTTGCGTTATACCAAGCAATTAACGATATTACGGTGAGGATTTGCATGAATCAAAGCATGACAGCATAATAACATTTGAGTACTTGTGTCTAAAATGTAAACAGTTATAAAAATAGTGCATGTATTCTCAGCCCAAAAATATAGATTGCAAAAGTAATTAAAAAGGGAGCTATGAAAACTCACGATATGATATTTTGTTGTAAAATGTGCATACGATGGAACTGAACAATTGCAGAGTTGACCTCGGATTCACGAACCTATATCAAGTATATATATTAACACATATACTCGTAATCGAACAAATTTATATATTATATCTTAAATTATATGTTATATATATTTATTTTGTATATATATTTAAAATGATTAATATATATACATTTAGTTATATTAATATATATATATAAGAAATGTCATTAGTTTGTTATATGTAAGTATTTATATAAGTAATGTTAATATGTTTGATATATAGTTATATGAAATATAAATACAGAGTATAATTCTAGTATATGTAATAAATATATTTAATGTACAAAATATTTATTTATTAAAATAACAGTTTTGATAATAATGATTTACTAATAATAATAATAATTTTATTAATAATGATAATACTAATAACAAAAATGATAATGATAATTTTTAATAATAATGATAATAAAAATGTTAATAATAATAATAATAATAATAATAACCTAAATGAAATTTTAATAACTTTAATATTAATGTTAAGTTTTGATAAAAATAAAAAAAATAGTTTTAATAAAAATAAAAATTTTGATAATTTTAATTAAAATGATATTTTTAGTAGTAACGATAATGATAATAATACTGATGATAATGTTAATACTAATACCAATGTTAATAATAATAATAATAATAATTTAATTAATCATTTTAATACTAATGATAATAATATTAATAGTAGTAATAATGATAATAATAATAATAATAATAATAATAATAATATTATTATTATTATTATTATTATTATTAATATTAACAATAATGATAATAATATTAATTGTATGAATGATACTAATATTTATATTTTTAATATTATTAATAACCTAATAACAATAATAATTAATAATAATAATAATAATAATAATAATAATAATAATAATAATAATAATAATAATAATAATAATAATAATTAAAGTGAGTAGACTACCTTCAAGCTTTTTCTAAAAAAATGCCTCAGACTGGGCTCGAACCCGAGACCTCTCGCTAACCCGACTACACACTAAACCATTGATCTGTCTTCTGTTTTTCTGAATAAATCTATAACTAAAATATATTTATCCCGTTTTTTGTTTCACCCTTTTTCTTCTTCCCAAAAAAATTCAATCGACAGAACCAAAAACCATTCTAGTAGTGATTTAATGATTTGGTTTTAGGATTTTCAAACGAAACAGAAACGATTAGTTGTGGTGATTGGGATTAACAAAAAAAGAACAGAAAAAAATAAGCAGCTGTTGAAGACTCGCGAAGAAGGAGATGAACTCCAACATCGATTTTGAAATTCGAATATTTTTAAGCTATGGTTACAACACAAAATGTGTAGTAATTCATTCATAGAATCTTCGTAAATGGTCAGTTGAATCTGAATCGTAACAGATTACTCGAATATGTTCATAGAAAATTGTTTGACTTTTAAAAATTGAATCTTTGACTTCAAAATTTGAGTTCGATAGAATGAATTGGAGCTTCAACTTTTGCAGATAGTTTAAGTGAATGATTCCTAACACTCCTACATTAATAGATTGTGACAATTTATTCGGATTCGAATTTTGAGCAAAAAGTTACCACGAATAGAGGGACAGTTGTTTTCTTTGAATTTCTGTTTAATTCTTTAGACAGAAGTGGTTTGTAAATGATAATTGATAATGATGTTGGAAGAATAGAATGGCTTTTTATTCAAAATTTGGGATGATCCATTGATATATAATATGGTGTGTGTGTCGACAGAAACAAAATCGCGAGCAGTAGAAGAAGAAGAAAAATAATAAAAAGTCAACAAAGACATGAAACAGAAAATGAAGAAAAATTGAAACTGGATCGTGATGTTTAACAAATTTTGTAATCATCTGATTAATTATATTCAGTATTACTAGTTAATAATATAAATACATAAATAATAATAAATAAATACTGTTAATATTATTAATAATAATAAAAATACTAATAATAATATTAATAGAAATAATAATAATATCAAAATAATGATAAGAATAATGATACAAGTAATAAAAATAATGATAATAATAATTATAAAAATGATAATAATATTATTAATGATAATAATAATAAATTGTATTATTATAATAACAATAACAATACTTATATTGATTTTAATAATCTTAGTCATAATAATAATGATAGTAATAATATCAATATTGATAGCAATAATAATATTAATATAACAAATCATGCGTATCAAATTTCATATCAATATATTATATATTAAAAATAATAATATTAATAATACTGATATTAATGTTAATATTAATATTTATAATAATAATGAAGGTAATAATAATATGAGTATAACAACTATAATTTAACTTGTAATTAAATATATTAATATTACAAGTTATTAATTATGTAATATATAATATGTATATATATTACATTTTATTTACAACAATTGTTCGTGAATCGTCGAGAATAGTCAAAGGTTAACTGAATCCTTATAAACAGTTCAAAAATTTTGAGGCTCAGTTTAACAGACTTAGCTTATCGTCTCAAAATTATTAAATCATATATAGATTTGGTTCAAAATAAGTCGAAATTTTCCGGGTCATGACAGTTAAGGTCTTCACTTCACTCAATGCGTTTGTGCAAGCCCACCTTTAAATCCTTTCATCTTTATCGAAATTCCTACAACATGACAATGATGAATATGGGTAAGCTTTATGCTTAGTGAGTACTTTGGAAATTAAATATTGTAACTATAAACATGATAAACTTTCAATGGCAATGAGCCTCGTCCATAAACCGCCTCCATGGCAACTTATTTCTTTGCAAGGATGGTAAGTCTTCATTCCATTACCTATACTTCACAACACGTCGTCCACGTATTATCTAAGAATTAATAGTATTACTTATTCTACAAAACCACACATACATAACATATCAATATACGTACATCAATATTTGTAATATACTTACCATGCTTACCCCAGTTATGTACAAACATAAGAAGCATTCCACGCACCTCCTTCGGTACTCATGACCGACTTGTACTAATCAAGACCCGTTCTCCATCTAGTTCGTTTTAAACTCCTCATCCGTTATATCACCCGAAAATCCTTCATATCTTAGACCTTGAGGACTTTATCCAATTATATACGGAGTATATTTTATTAAACCAACATTCAGACATTAAAATACCAATTACCATAACTATAACTTTATAAACTCACTACTTAAGTGATTAGTTAAAATGCCTTGACCATAATTAAAATTCTACATTCCTACATAACATCCTTAATATCGCATTTATATATATATATATATATATATATATATATATATATATATATATATATATATATATATATATATATATATATATATATATATTCTCAACACACTATTATTCTACAACTTTGACACACACTCAATATTAATCTTTAAAGTAATGATGACCTCACGCTCAACATACAACTTTATGAATTAATCTCCTTGAACTCTTTCAACTAATACGATCATACACTAAGCCACATGTAAATATCATATTCACATTTACTTTTTCCATTTATTGAATATAAACATTTAACGATTAAAATTCATACTTAAGCAAACAAAGTACAACAACAACAACAACAACAATACCCAATCCCGCGCCTGCGAGGTATGGGGGAGGTAAGGTGTAGACAATCCTTCCTCTACCCTAAACTAGAAGAGAAGTCGTTTCTGTTACCACGAGTCGAGAGAATTCTCCACCCACGGTAAAGGAAATTCATCCCCCTCTCTACTCCAGGGTAGAGAGATTGCTTCCGTGAGGACCTCCGGCTAAAAAAAAGACTTTTTTTTTTTTAAACTAGAAAATAGAAATTAAAAAATAAATTAAAACATACAAAGATAAATAAATAATAATAATAATAATAATAATAATAATAATAATAATAATAATAATAATAATAATAATAATAATAATAAAATATAGGGGGGACGCCATGAAAATGGTAGAATCAGATTTTCATGGGGTTTAAAGCATGCCTAAGAATCAATTTAGGCTCTGAGCGGCAGTCAAGACGCCACTAAAACGACGCTTGTCGTTGCCTCAATAAATAGAGCCAAAAGACCTTGTGGACAGCAACTCGAGGGCATGCCGGGTGGAAGTTGTTGCGCAAGCAAAGAGCCAACCACCCTTAGCAAACCAAAAACCACTCATGCACCTTTACGGTAGACACCCCCGAAACCACCCAACTAAGAGGAACCAACCAAGTTCTAGAGCAAGGGAAGTCGTCCTCAGCCATAATGGTCCCAAGATGCACCGAGCGATGCGAATCACTTGATCATACATACATGCATACATACGTACATACATACACACATACCTAAACCTACATACACACCAGACATACCTACGTAAATACATGAGACATACCTACGTACAAGTATGAAACATACCTACGTACATACATACATGCATAAAGCCACACATACAACCATACATACATAGCATAAACACCCAGTCCTACATAAACCTATTAGCAAAACATACATACATGAGTGAATATACCACACCTGCAGACAAGTAAAAAACAAGCATACATACATACCTACCTACAAATATACATACATAAAAAACAAACTCACATATAAAAACGTGTGTAACTGCATCACACCTTCATTACAAAACCTACATGCATGCATACGTACATACAAACATACAAGAACCTACGTGCATACGTACAAACAACCAAGCAAGCATGCATACATCCAAAACCAAAGATACCAAAAACATACTCATTTAATACTATTAGTAACAATACATAAAACTAATAAAAACGATAGTAATAGTAATACAAATAATAGTAATAATAATAGTTCATATAAATATTAATAGTAATAAATATTTGTAATACAAATACTAATACACTAATAATTAATAATAGTGATACAAAAAATAATAATAATAACAATAACAATACTAATAATTGTAATAGTAAGAATAATAACAGTAATAGCAGTAATAGCAGTAATAACAGTAATAACTGTAATAACAATAACAATAACAATAACAATAACAATAATAATAATAAAAGTAGCCCTACTCAACTATTCTTATTCTAGCCCTCCACGCATCCCTATCAGAAGTCATGTCCTCGGTCAACGAAAGCTCCCTCATGTCGAGTCTTAGTCTATCCATCCACCTACTAGTAGGTCTACCCCTTCTCCTTACACCATCTACCGTGAGTGCCTCAACTCTCCTAACCGGGGCAATACGTGGTCGTCTCATCACATGCCCAAACCAACGAAGTCGTTCTTCTCTTAGCTTGTCGATGATGCTACTGACTCCAAGTTTTTCCCTAAACACACCATTTGGTATCATATCTAGCATGGTTTTACCACACGTCCACCTAAGCATCCTCATTTCCGCCACCTCCATCCTTCTCTCTTGGGCCTTCGTCATTGGCCAACATTTTGATCCGTACAACATGGCAGGTCTGATTGCCACCTTGAGGAATTTTCCTTTCAAAACTTCCCTTGAAACTCACCTTGACCTCTTTTGCACGTTTGGCCGCTTTCCTTCCCTTGATTAGCTCCTAATAGCAATGGTAATCTCGTTAATAACATACTTAACATATAACCATTCATTCATATTTATGTTAACTCAATTAGTTAACTTTGGCACAACTCATTTGCAAACTTACTCGTTCTTACACCTTATTTCCATTTCATTCTCACTAGTTAATTCTTTAGCACACTTTATTCTTGAAATCATATTCTTTCAAGTTCATTTTTTTATCATTCCTTGATTCATCCGATTTTCATATAACACAACATTTCTAGACTATTATTAGACCATAACTACATTGAACTTCATTGATGCATTTCATCGAACACCTTATGTGCACTAGTTAATTTTGACCATTAGCAACATTAAAATCATCATCATTTCCATCATACTTGTTCTTTCAACATGTTCACTTATAAACATCCTCTTTACATAATATAACTTCATTCTTATGAAACAATCTTATATAAACACATCATTCAACAATAATGCCATATAACTAATCATAAACATGTCTTATTCAAAATCTCACATCATGTGTTATAACATTCATGAAAGTTCTAACTTTTAAGATTCGTTTTTGAGCTTAACCATAGTGCATATAACATTAAAACATTAACTAAACTTGAAACAACCATCAATTTCATCTAATTTCAACAAGATTCATACCTTACTTCTCTAGGGTTTATGAACCCTTAATTTAAGCTTGGATTTAGGAAGAAGATGATGAAATACTTGCTTCTAGCATGAACTATAAGCCTCTAATTGTTCAATTTTGCACTTGCATGAAGAATCAACTTTCAATTTTTTTGATCTTGATCTCCCTTGGCTCGACATACATCACGACACACACACACACACACTTTTCCTTTTCTTAAAATCCTGGAAAATGCCAACTTGCTTCTAATTTCCAGCTTTTTAGTTAATTAACTTTGGCTAAAATATACTTTCTACCCTCCCCATTAAGTCTAGATTTCATAAGAAGTCCCATTCCAAATTTTCACTTAAAGTCCCTAGCTAATTTATAACTAACTATCTTACTCCTCTCTCTGCTTTTTTTAATACATAAGATATTTAAACTTAAATCAATCTATATCATAAATAATACTCGTAAAAATAATACTTCAAATTTTGGGACGTCACATGAATATTATTTAATTTATATAGAGTATAATAAAGTAAAAAAATGACATGGTAAGGATACCCGTTAACGAAGGTTAAATACTTAACAGAAAAAGATAATGAAAAAAGTAGGGTCGTTACTGATGGCGTAGGGTTTATTAATTAGGGCTTAAGATTGACTTAGTCCACAAGTCATCTAAACCCTAATTCCCATCTATAAATATGGGGCAAAACCTATATCAAGTTCACACGCCCCTCCACCGCAACGCATTCGGCTTCCATCGCATACGGCTCTCCGCATCTCATGCTAAATGCCTCTTTACAGCGACTACATGATCTCTCACGATCTAGGGTTTTTACCTACGGATCTTGTAGGGTTTTTCTCCCTCTTGTCGTCGTTATGTTCCGTCTATTGACCGACGGGTAATTCGTTAGCCACCCTCCCGAGATCATCATCTCGGGTACGGGTTATCACGGTAACCGGACTGGAGGTTAATGATGATGACGCCTAAAAAAACCCATCTCATATTGTTGTTTGTGGATGTATTTTCCCTCGGAAAATATATGCATGATCAAGTGGTGCTCTCGTTGAGAGACGCAACATGACGTCTCGTACTCTCGCAATCACGAGGGTATCAAAGGTTTATCTATCTTATTGAGCTTTTAATTCGTTATATGCGGTTTTAAGTACATGTATCTTTCGCGCAGATGTTTACGCGCCTGCGTAACTGTTCGCGCGCTTTGCGCACAGTGTCCACAGCTTCAGACGCAATTTTCAAGCGGTTTTACGCATGGTGGTTCATGCGGTTTCCCCGCGCACTCTGCATGCGGTTTTACGCGCATCTGTTCGCGGGTTTACGCACAGTTGTTTGCGCAAGCTCATGTGAACTTATTTTCCGTAGCATAATGAGAAGTTCGATACGATACTTGGCAAAAATATCATACCGAACTTGGGGGACTTGATGGCGTAGGGTTAATTAATTAGGGCTTAAGATTGACTTAGTCCACAAGTCATCTAAACCTTAATTCCCATCTATAAATATGGGGCAAAACCTACATCAAGTTCACACGCCCCTCCATCGCAACGCATTCGGCTTCCATCGCATACGGCTCTCCGCATCTCATGCTAAATGCCTCTTTACGGCGACTACACGATATAGGGTTTTTACCTACGGATCTTGTAGGGTTTTTCTCCCTCTTGTCGTCGTTAGGTTCCGACTATCGACCGGCGGGCAATTCGTTAGCCACCCTCCCGAGATCATCATCTCGGGTACGGATTATCACGGTAACCGGACAGGAGGTTAACGACGATGACGCCTAAAAAACCCATCTCATATTGTTGTTTGTGGATGTATTTTCCCTCGGAAAATATATGTGATGACCCGGAAATTTCTGACCAAATTTAAACTTAATCTTTAACGTTTCCGACACGATAAACAAAGTCTATAAAGTTGAATCTCAAAATTTTTGAACTATTCAATTACCTTTCGATTGTTCTCAACGATTCGCGAACAATTTTATGTAAATAGATACATATATATACCATAACTTGAAAACGTAACAAAGTGTTGAGTATATGATACTGTGCATTAAACTTATTGGTTTGATTATCTGATTGATATATTTAGATACAGAGTTAAAAGATTATGCCAAACGATTGAATTAAAAGATAATTATTGAGTCCCTTAAGGATTATGATATTATTACGGGTCTCTGTTGTAAGGTCCACGTTGATTTGGGAAATCATTCATTATTAATGGTATTCGGAATAAATGGTAAAGTGTTTGTTTAAATAACGTAATTTGGACACATACAATAATAAGGAATATCAACTATTGGAATTAGATATATGAATAACTTGCGATATGTATTTTAAAACGTGTTTATTAATATTGAAAATATATATTTAACAATACGATAAAATATAATATTAACTTGGTCATAAAAACGAATTGTTATTATATATATATATATATATATATATATATATATATATATATATATATATATATATATATTAACAAATAGCGAGACGATGATTTATAGAAGTAAATGATCAAAATACTCGAAAGTTTAAGTTATACTTTGAGTGGTAAAGTTTAGGGATAATTTAAGGCTATATTTTGACAAAGGTACGTGACACGAAATGTAAAATACAAGTTTTCTCAGCGTACGAAAGGACATTTGAAAAACTGGAACAGGGACATAAGTCGAGTGATGACGTACGACTTATCGGAACAAAAATTACAAGTCAACTATGCATGTGAATTTAATATAATGTATAATTAATTATATAAATTAAATATATTATATATATTATATAAAATTATGTCGAAAAACAAAAAGTTAAAAGTTTGTGAGCTGGATCAGAGAGCACAAATCCCATGCGATCGCATTGGGTACTTTTTCAGAAAAGGTTCTATAAATTGCACGATTTCAGTTCTGTTTTCTCACACTATTAATATTACTCCGTAAGTATTTATTATTATTATTTATATTATTATTATTATTATTATTATTATTATTATTATTATTATTATTATTATTATTATTAAGATTAATATTATTATTAATCTTATTATTATTAATATTATTAATTAGTATTATACATAAAATACTACGACGAGGTCTTGAGCGTGTCACTTTCAAAATGGTTTTCAAGCGGGATAGAGCTAAGAAAATTATGGGTAATATTCGGGGGTATATTTATGAATCAAACCTAGTGTTTATCATCTCCGTTACGTCTACGTACTTTCCTACAATATTGAATCTCAATATTGATACGTAAGCACTCATATTTTATCTTTTATATATTAATTGCGTATCCATGTCTAGTGCTCGAGTATATATATTTATACATACGTGTATGCTAAATTCCGTCATTAAACAGTTTATAATGAATCACGAATTAATTACATATATTACTGGTAAAAGGTATATGATATACATGTTTTTGGAAAGCTGGCGAAAAATCAATAACTTTTCATTTAGATATCGAATAATTTCGATGAACGGATTAAAAGATATGATCAACTGAATTATGATTAACGTTAATTGAAATTGCTTTTGAATTTACAATTAAGATTTAAACAACTTGTTTACGAGATTGATAAATTGGATTTTTGAACATTACCAACCGAGTAAATGAATCCTTATATAAGGTACGTCTCGTTTTGTTAAACAACTGTCAAAATTGACTTTTTGAAACGACTTTGGATAACTTTTGTATGTCGATATCGAGCATTAGGATTGTGATACACTATGACCTGACCTAGCTTGATAGACATTTATTGACCAACATATGTTCTCTAGGTTGAGATCTACGGTTATTTGGTAATCCGAGTTTCTGTCACATTTTGGTGAACGACTTTATATGCTGCTAAGGTGAGTTTCATTTGCTCTCTTTTTAATTGCTTTTGCAATCTATATTTTTGGGCTGAGAATACATGCAATTTATTTTAAAACGCAATGGATACAAGTACATACTAAATTCTACACTGAGTTTGAACCGAAAATCCCTTAGCTTTGGTAACTAGTAGCTGCCAGTACATAGGATATGGACTGGTGGGCGCGAATAACAGTATATGGATCCATAGGGCTTGACATCCCCGTCCAAGCTAGAGCGCTAGCCTTTTAACGGACGTGTGTTATTTGAGTTTAGGACACGTTGGTTTGCGTGTATTAAAACGAATGGGGTATTTATCATTATAACATTAAAGCTTAGTTACCAGGGTGCTCTGTTATGTAGAATCTATTGATAAACGTTTCTGGATGAAACAACTGAAATCTTGTGATCCACTTTTATATACAGATTATCCGAAACACTAAAACTATGAACTCACCAACCTTTGTGTTGACACTTGTTAGCATGTTTATTCTCAGGTTCCCTAGAAGTCTTCCGCTGTTTGCTTACATGTTATACAAGCTATGTGCATGGAGTCTTGCATGCTTTATTCAAGAAAACGTTGCATTCACAAAATCATCACCACGTATCTTATTTTGACTGCATTGTCAACGGAAGTACTATTGTAAACTATTATTTACGGTGATTGTCTATATGTAGAAATCATCAGATGTCGAAAACCTTTGATTTAAATATTCATTGATGGTGTGCCTTTTCAAAAGAATGCAATGTTTACAAAACGTATCATATAGAGGTCAAATACCTCGCAATGAAATCGATGAATGACGTGTTCGTCCATATGGATTTGGAGCGATCGTCACAATATATGCATGATCAGTTACAAATATACATGATTTACTAGTCTCACTAGCTTTTTTATTTCTCAGCTCAGATTGGTAGATAGGATAATTCATTCTCAAATTGTCAACCTTTCCACAATGAAAACATTCAACGTCTTTTGTTGGGTTATCCTTCTTGGAAGGTGAGATATTTTTCCTAGCAAATGATTTGTCATTTTTCTTTCACAAAGTATTTGACTTATTCTTTTTCACCCTTTCATCCTACTTCTCATGCTCATCGAACAACTTCTGATCAACAGCTGCCCTAGAAGGAGGTTTAAATAAGGGTTAAAAATTTTGTTTAACTTCCATTCATGCTTGAGAACAATTCTATGGTTGCAGTACTAGTCTAGGAAGCTCAAACAATTGAGTTTATCCTTCTCCAACAAAGAAGAAGTGTTTTGGTTTACGTTTTGATTGTTTTACATTAACAACACAAATAAGATCGGATTTAATATTTTTGATATAAAGCTTTAATAAATTAACTACCCAAGGTTTTTTTTTTTTAGTATTTACAAACATTAATTTATGAAAGTCTAAGATCAACATAGAGGTTCCATAGCCACATCTATTGATCAGCTAACAATTATGGAGTCTATTGGTAAGTAGCGGGTACCAATTTCATTATAAGTACAACGCTTAGTTCTTTATGGGACCTAGAGATATATGTAGTCCAACAAACTACTATTATCTATCAGCATGTTTGTCCCATCCTTGCTTTGAACTCATGTCTTACCGTGAATATGATTAAGTCGTCCAATTTGAAAACTTGGAAATTCACCCTAGTCTCACTCTGTTTTTTGTGGTTCAGATTTTTTTGGTCGTCTTCTCGGTTAGACATATTTGTGGTTTGGTAGCTTTATTTTGAAGGGTGTGACTCGGTTATATATAGTTGTCTCCTTAGTTCTTTGCAACTTTCTAGGTTCGAGCTTCGTCTCGTCTCCCCTTCTTCCGTATCCCGGTTGATGACGTTTTCTTTTTGAAAACGTCATCGTTTCTATATTAGTTTTCGTGTTTTTAACCAATAAATAAATTAATTTTAATTTAAGTTAAATAGCTCACCGTCTTCCTAAATATCGTTCCCAGGGGCGGATCCTGTAACATCCGTGTTACATCCGTCTCACATCGGTTGGAGAGGGGAACGAAGCATGCCTTATAAGGGTGTTGAGACCTTTCCTAGCATGACGCGTTTTGGTACCACAAGCGCAACAGATCCCATGAGAACTCTGCAGTTAAGCGTGCTCAGGCGAGAGCACTACCAGGATGGGTGACCTCCTGGGAAAGTGCTCGTCGTGTTTGGTCGCCAAGAAAAATCCGTGCGCCTATGGGCAAAGCGGACAATATCATGCTACGGGGAACGTGTTACCTGGGATGTTACAGATCCAATATGGTGCAAATCCGCCCCCGACGATCGAAAAAATTGTAACAGATTTTTAAATTTTTTTAATTGAATTGGTTCGCAAATAAAGGTTTATAAGAAACATATAATAACTTTTAAGAAAGATGATGTTCAAAGTAGTTGGTTAAATCCATCATCTATTAAACTGAAGGTCGTAGGTTCGAATCTGTTTTAGAATTGTTCTTTTTTTTTTGACAACTCCATCTATTATTCAAGTTTAAATTTGTATTTCTTTTCCTTTTTCTTTCGTAAAACATAAAATTTTCTTTGATTTTTCTCTATTATGTTTTTCAGTTCTCCATCTATTCATTGTTAATAATAGTTGATTTAATCTATTATGTTGTTTTGTTATAATTTTTCTAATGTTTTGACGTTGTTTTATAAATATTTATAATTTAAATATTTATAACAAATTTTCGATCCTGTCGAAAAATATTTCTGGCTTCGCCACTAATCGTTCCTGCACTTAATTCCTTTCTCTAAACCCTAACTCTACTGTCAAGTGTCAACTGATACATGCGCTGTTTGTTTGTATTCTTCAACTTTCAATTACTTGTTGCATCTAATTCTTTTATATATTTTCGTTGTAATTGTTTATTTGTATCTAATCATTACTTTTTAATTGTCTGTATACTTTGTGGCGTTTTTTACTAAAAAATAAAAATTTAACTTTGATCGGCAAGTGGTGGTGGAGGTTTAAAACAGAAACCGCATCCTTGTGTGCCAAAGTTATCTCGAGTATTTACGAGTCTTCGGGTCATTTGGGTTCGGGGGGTTCTTATCACTCTTATGCTCATCTTTCTACATGGAAAAATATTGTTAACGTGGGAGAATATATAGATTCTCTTAATATTGTTTTTAGGAACTCTTTTGTGAAAAAGATTGGTGACGGTAGTTCCACGTCCTTTTGGAACGACTCGTGGCTAATCAATGAGGCATTAAAAGACAAATTTAAGAGGCTTTCAAGGCTAGAAATGAACCTTCAGGCTACGGTCAACAACAGAATTAAATGGGTCGATAAATGCTATGTTGGAACGTGGGATTGGTTGCGTGAACCTACTGGTCGAGTTGATGAGGAGCTAAAGCAGTTAAATGAGTTGATTATACTGTTGCAGCAAAGCAACTCAAGGGTTGATACATGGTGGTGGTTCTTAAGTAATAATGGTACATTTTCAACTAAGTCTCTTACTAGTGTTATTAATGCAAATGTTGTTCATGCTAGTAACAATAGTATTGAGACATTGAGGAATAATTTTGTACCAAAAAAAGTTGAGGTTTTTGTGTGGAGAGCTAGAAGAAGACGCATTCCGGTATTGGAGGAATTGGACAATAGAGGTATCGACTTGAACTCGCTCCGTTGTCATATTTGTGATAGCGGGGTTGAGTCGGTTGATCACTCGCTTGTTTTATGTCCTCAAAGCTTCGAGATTTGGTCCAAAGTGTACAATTGGTGGGGTCTAGGTGGCGTATCAAATTTTAGTATAAATGAGATTTTCATAGGTAAAACAAATCGTATGATGTCGGAAATGGGTGCGAAGATATGGCAAGCGGTCGAATTGACGAGTGGCTACCTTATTTGGAAGAATCTCAATCAAAAGTTTTTAAAAAATAAGTGTTGGACTAGTCCGGTGGTCCTTAGCGAAATTCAAGTGTTGAGCTACGATTGGATCGCGAAGAGATGCAAGAGGAAACAACTAGATTTTAGTATAATTTTTCTAATGGATTGACGTTGTTTTATAAAAAATTTATAATTTAAATACTTGTAACAAATTTTCGACCCGTCGAAAAATATTTCTGCTCCGCCAATGATCCTTCCTATACTTAATTCCTTTCTCTAAACCCTAACTCTACTGTCAAGTGTCAACTCAACTGATACATGTTTGTTTGTATTCTTCAACTTTCAATTACTCGTTTCATCTAATTCTTTCATATATTTTCATTGTAATTGTTTATTTGTATTTAATCGTTACTTTTAATTGTCTGTATACTTTGTGGCCTTTTTTTTTACAGGTTTAAAGAAGTTAATTTTCAAATACTTTACTTACTATCGATACTTTCAAACCCGTTTGGGTCCAAAATTAGGTCAAACAAAAATTTGTACGCTCAATTACTACGCTTTGTACGCTCAAAAACTAAACTCAAAATTGAAAACCTAATACGAATGAGAAATTGAAGCTGGGGGTGAAAGATACATACCATAATCAGAACGTGAAATTGAAGTGAGAGTTCAATTTTTTCATCAGGTGCAATTTTTAATTTGAAACTAGGTTTTATCTTCTTGTACCAAAAATTCTGAAGTAAGGCGACTTCGTTTTTACGCTTTGGTTGAGCTTTACTGGACTTCAGTGATATGTAATGCGGTTAGACTAGAGTTCAAGAACTTGATATTAGGGTTGAAACTGATGCAATATTTAACTTTCCTAGAAGCATAATTAGGAATGATTAAGGTTTTGATAACAAAAGCTCATCATGGTTTTAGGTTACTTCCTGCTAAAATAATTAGTTCAAGGTTTAAAAACCTTGAAATGTTATTGATTTCGTATGTTCATCTGGGGATTTTATTCGTCTTTAACTGATTGTTTAATGATAGCATGTGTCTGAAGCTAAGGAAACCGAATTGGTTATATAACTATTGTGTTTTTTGTGTCTTGTTGAGTTGTGACAATTGGTAATAGTTGATTTTCAATCACAAGTTCAGCAAAGTTTTTTTTTTTTTTTTTTTTTTTTTTTTCCGATACATCTTTTCCTATGTTCTTTTTATCATAAGTCGATTGATAACATGAATGTATAATCTTACCTATTTTGACTTGTTTTCGATCTTTATTTTTATTTTTAATGTTGAGATAAGCCATGATTTCATGATATTGCATTTCATTTGCTTTGACCGTTTTAACCGGTGAAGTGGACTTTTGACATCGTTGACTGAATAAATCGGCCTAGTCGGGACTAGTCAGAAACTAGTCGGACTACTTCAAAATCCCGACTAGTCTGGGACTTTTACAACCTATGCTTGTATCTTGATTTACGATAAATGTTATACTAATATACTAATACTAATCTTGATTTACGATAAATGTTATACTAATATACTAATACTAAGTTACTAACAAGAAGAATGTGGCAGAAATGCAAGATCCCAAATAGTTAGAAACCAGCAATTGGGCCAGGCCGCTTCGCTGGTCCAATTGTTTGGCAAAGTGGAAGAAATTCACGTTGGCTAAGTTAAGTTGGTGGTAGTTATAGACTCTACATTAGGAAAAGAACAGTAGTTTTTTAAGACAAAACAAAAATTGAAACTATTAATGTATACTCCGTATTAGTACATCAAATTATCCTGAAAGTATCCTGCAACTTTGTTGAACCGCCTTTTTTCAGCTAATCATGTATTTTCAAATTTACGTGATTTAGTATATAAATATAAATATAAACATAGATTATGTCATTTAGAAACAAGTTGGTTGATTTTGGCTTTTGAAACATGTTGATTTGTATCATTGATGTACGTTATTTATCCTTATTCTAAGATATTTTTTTTTTAATATCGTTTTAATTTTTTTTTGGAAAAATGGCGCTCGACCCAAACCCGACCCGGTACGTTAATAAAGCTGACCCATTTGGGTTTGACCCAAACCTGACCCGGCCCGATTGCCAGGTGTAGTATATACGACTTCACAGTGCCCAGTTAGTTAAATTTTATGGTTGGATTGTATTGTATAGGTACTCTTAATTATCTCACACTACAGAGGATGGTGCAACATAAGACTCAGTTGAAGAAGCAGCAGCAGCAAAAGCGTGGTGGTGTTGACTTCAAAGTACAATTTTTCCTGTATATTCCTTGTTTGTTTTGTCAAATTTAATAGTGATATTAAGAAAATTTCACTGCAATTTGCCTTTTGAATGCAGAAAATAAAGCGGAAGATTGGAAGAAAATTACCGCCACCAAAAAATACTACAAACACACAAGTTAAATCTAAAGGTACTTGTTATAAGAATTTCATTTCATACTTACATACATGATGAAACAATCAAACCAATTGTTTCGATGAATTTATTATTATAAATGTTTGTTCAGCAATTGTATTACCTGAACAAAGTTTGGCATCTGAGAAGTCTGGTTTAGCCCTTAGCAAAAAAGGTTTGACTTTAAAAGAGCTCCTTCAGCAGACCTCTCATCACAACTTCAAAGTTCGTAGAGGTATTATTATCTTTTTTTTTAGCATGTTAGTTACTTACTGAATTCACCATTTATTTTTATCTGTAAAAACTGAACGCTTAATATGTTCAATTATCATCTCTTATATGACATCATCATTAACTAATTCAGTTGTTTCTCTTTGAAGATGCATTGATCGGTATTAGGGATATTTTCCTCAAACATCCATTAGAACTCAAAACACATAGACTCTCTGTCATTGAAAAACTGCGCGAGCGCATGACCGATGAAGACAAAGCTGTGCGCGAGACTTTATATCAACTACTAAAGGCAGTCATATTTCCGGCCTTTAAAGAGGTGCGCAATCACACTTATTTTTAAGATTTTGTAATCAAAGGATCAAATTGCTACACAACACATACTATATGGTCTGTCTCCTGAAACAACAAATAAGACATTATGTTTTTCCTTTACTCATCTAGTACTTTATATGAATTTTGGTACACTAGTAACGGGATGTCTCAAGAATATATGATTTGGCTGTTCAGTCAGCATTATTTGAAATAAATATAGATATCTTTGGCATTCTACTCAAAGCTTTTGCGTGATTAGTATTTTATTCAAAATTTTCCAGGATAATCAGGGAACTTTTATATCGTTGATGATGGCTTATGTATTCAATGCAATGACACATTTATCAATTGATGTTCGGTTGATGGCTTTCAAATTTTTTGACTTGGTAGTCCAGCACTATCCACTCGCATTTTCGTTGTATGCTGAAAAGGTACTTATTTAATTTTTGTTTATGTTTATATTTACAAACAAGAACGTGTTTGTAAGATAGATGTATAGCATATCTTCATGCAGTGATGAAATGTCATGTCTTTCATCTACAGATCATCCAACATTACAAAGACATATTGCAGAAGAATCAGTTTAATCTTCATGACAAAGGAAAGCTTAAGAGCGTGCTTAATGGCTTGGCATACTGTCTCTCCTTGTTGCCATGTAACAATAAAGACGATAATGCCTCAACTGAAAATGTAATTTCCAACTTATAATGCTACTGAGATCACCTACCTTATGCATTTCACCCCTAAATACCATTATTTATTTGTACCATTTGCTTTATGAAGCTATTTTCATGATTAATTTCACACTATAATATTCCTATTGTTGCTTGGTATCCAAAGTTAAGCTATAATTCTTTTTTTCCCTCTCATTTTTCTCTCTTGCTTTGCTCTTGGCATTAGGCTGTTGCTGATAGAAGAGTTTTGCATGCTTTTGAGACTGAAGTGCATGAAAATTCTTCTGGTTAGTGAACGAACCTGATATTTGATATTTTCTTCTGTAGATATATCTATAACATATCTTAGAATCTGATATTGGGCGTCGTTTTGCTTTACAATAACCTCTCATTTTATCTAGTTATATGTTTAGTTTTTGATTTATTTGAATGTTAATTGTGGTTGTATCCCTTCTTTTAGCAGGGTTTTCAGTGACTGCAAACGAATTGAAGGGCCTTTTGCCTATTTTAGTTGGTGGTTTTCAAGATTTTATGCCTTCAGTTCTGACAATGCCTACTTTAGAAGCACAATCATACGATTGTGTGCTTTCTATATTGAAAAGTATTGATCTTTCTGTCAAGTTTTTTATTTATGAGAATGGCAGAAGTAGACAAGTAAAAGTGTCACCATCTTCTATCAGAAAAGATCAAGATATGTTGCAGATACTATTAAAGAAGTTATTTGTTATTTTTCCCCTGAACCCGCCACATCAGTCATCAGAAAAGGTATATCGTTACTAATATTTAGATTTACCTTTTGGTATATATTTTACCCCCTTCAGCCATCTAATTCAAGTGTTTAATTAAATCTGGTGCATATGCAGGATGATAATAGATACTTTATATTGAATGTCATAGTTTCAGAGATTTTTTTCTGCTTAAGTGACTGGTCAGGGCCCGCATCCGCCTTTATCGAAAAATTCTTGACATTCATTGTAGATACATTGTCCGAGAAGGTATGTACTTTGAAACATGTTTGTACTTTTATAGAGATTTTTAGATAGACTTTTGTCCATATTACATTGCCAACTGGCTACCGAGGTTCACCATTAAAACCTCTCACGGTTTAATTTATTTGTACTTAACTACTTTTAACTAGTTTCTGGTAGTTTCTTATATTTAAGCCACTGCTATTTCATATAAGTGAATTCAGTTTCTTAATGCTAAATATTTGCAGGTTTGTGGTACTTTACATTCTAGCAAAACATTTTTCCAGAAGCATTCTCTTTCACTTATTCCTTTTATCCCTAAACTGATCCTGCAAGTCGATGATACATGGAGATCAAATATTCTTCAGGTCTTTTACATTGTTTATATTCCTTTAAAAATTGACTATTGTTCACAACTAATCACCATTGTATTATTTATCACTTGTGTATTTCACAAACTTCACATTTTTGCATTTGATTTCTGAATGTAAGATTTCAATGGTAAATATTTCAGGGTTTTACAGAAGTCTTTAGAAAGTGTGATCCAGACTCTTCTATGAAATTAGTTTGCCTTTCAGCAATTGAAGAAATGCTATTTCCTGTAAGCAACTGACCATTGCTTTTCTTAAATTTTCTTTTTGATTAAAAAAAGTTTGCTGATGTGTCTGATTTACAGAAAGATAGTTGTTTATTCTCGAGTACAAGTGATTCAGAAACAGTAGACTTTCAGATGACCTGGATAAGAGAGATTCCATTGTTACTAACCCTCTTGGGTGATAAAAATCCATCATCATCCAAGGTACATATATTGTCTTCATTCACAATCGTTGTTTGATACTATCATCTGTTTTTATTATGAAATAAACAAACCATCATTTGGATGTATCTTTGAAGTTTTTATTTTACATTTCTTCAATATTGACTATGGTGATTATATGTAGGCTGTATTGCGGCTTCAACTTCGTTTGGGACAATGTGCTATCACAAACTCTCTTGTCTCACAGGAGCTTGACAACATACAATGCTCATTGAGAGAATTCTACAGCACATGTCGCGATGGTAGTAGGATTATATATGCATCATATCATATTATTGATTATTTTATTGGTTTTTGTCACCTTTATATACTTTTTTTCCCTGTTCTTGGCAGGGGATGTTTGTTATGGACCATTTATGAAGCTTGCAAGAGATATTCAGGAACTTTCTATTTGTTGCCTGTATTACTTCTCCTTCCTGGACCCAAGTCTGCTTCAGTCTATTGCTGCTTGTTGCTTATGTGAGTATTGCACTTTTTGTTTGGTTTAATAAATAAATGTTATAAAACCCAATACTTACTGAAAATATTAACGAGTACTTGCCTTGTTTACACTTGTAAGCTGCATAATGCACATCCTTTACTTATTATTGTGCTACATATTTGGTGATCATTAATTGCAGGTCCAGATTTTGAACCATTTATCTTGTTTCGTTTCCTAGAAGTTGTGAGTTATGCCTACACAGCTGGACACATCCAGGTTGCTGACTATATTAGTTTCCTCATCACGCTACTCTCACGTTATCAAGTTTTTCCTGGTACTCTCTGAAACAATTTATTTTCTTTTACATTTATCTCTTGAAATATACTCTTTGTTGTACTCGGGCCTTACATATGTAATGTTACTATCATTGCTAAACGCTGCGATCTCTTAATAAATTTGTTTGTTTATCAGAAAGCAGTTCAGTTAACGGAGAGAAATGCTGGAAGTCAAACTTTGGATTGTTTACGTCTGTCACTAGTTCTGTCTGCTCTTACCTGACAAGAATTGGGGATGTTCATCTTGTTTTTAAACTGATAGAAGAAGCAGTTATTGATCAGATTGTAAGTTTACTAGTAGTATCCATTCCTGTACTTTTAAAATTGTCCCCTAAAAAGAACCTATAATTGCCCCGAATCATGGTTTTAAAGTTGATAATTATTTTGTGACTTTCAGTCAAACAAACTACCCTTGGAGAACACATGTGCATTGTTTAGAATGATGATCACACTCGATGATTCCAAGCGCACAAAACTCTCGGAACAGAGTATTTTCAAACTGGTCAACGCCCTTCCTGGATACTTGATTGATGTTGTTTCTGTAAGTTCATATTAGTTACAAGTCATATCTGGTTATAATTTTATACTTGATCACATTAATCTTACATTTTTATTGTTTTGTTAAATGCAGAGTTTTCGAGATGATGATTGTGGTTCGAGTAACAGTGTTCACATTAGCAAAATTCGTTACTATATTTTGCCTTGTTTTATCTTGTTCAGTAGGAGTGAAAAATTTTTAAGTGATTTCTTGAACGCGATGAGATCTTTCATCTCTGGAAATGATTTATCAACTTTTGATGTTAGAAATGGCGACTTTATTACGAGTGACCAGTCAACCAGGATAATTGCAGTTGTACGTCTGCTCCTCCTAATCTTTGAGGATGCTAGACTAAATAAAATGTTATTGTGCCACAAGAAAGAGATTGACGGTATACTGCATAACATACTTAATTTATTGGTAGGCCTTTCATCTGAAACACCTTATTTATATTATATCTGATCAAAATGCTAGGGTTATTACTCGACTATCATGTATTAATGTTCGTGCAATGTCTTATAGTCTAATGGCGACCTGAACATTGAAAAGAAGCACAAAATACAATGCGCATATGATCAATTGAAGACGCTCGTTGATGGATAATATGGTGGTGGTGCAGTTAATGTGAATTGAGTACTCCAGTATGTGTTTTTTTCATTTTTATGTTTCAATCATTAAATTAAATGTTAGCCCCATGAATTTATTCATCACAGTTAGCAGCATACTAGTATATGAATTTGATTTACGGTTTTGGTTACTTTGTTTCTTGTCATCAAAATGAACAAACCAGTAGTCGTATGATGGCTTCTATTTTTCTAGCTATTCCTGATTTATAATGAAGACCTTTATATCAAAATGAACATATTGATGAAGAATATTATATCCGTTTTTTCACTCAATAACCAATACTTTTCTGTGCAGGTCTGTGGTGGATCCCGGGGCTAAATGAGGATTGCGGTCGGTTTAAGCATAGAAAATGATTTTCTTGGAAAAAACAGATGACCAAACTTATTTATTTGCTGACTCATTAAATCATCTGTGAATGATGTGGAGATGTATGAGATCTGGTATCAAGGAAAGTAACTCTGTATAGGTGATCCATTTTTAAATCTTGTTTAGGGTTTTGGTTATAGTTTAAGGACATGAATGTTGTGGAAGGGTTTGGAAGAAGAGGTTGAAAAAGAAGTATTTGTACTGAAATACATTAACAAAGAAAAGCTTCTTCTCATTTGAGTCGAAAGTTTGTATTCTGTAGTGAACAACTTTTTTCTATAATATTGCATTATAATATTATAATGTCATTTTTCAATTGCTAGAATATTTTAAACTTATTTGAGATTCAAAAGTTTATTTTTTTAAGCCATAAGTTTAAAGTCTTATAAATCAAGCTAAAAACTACTCATAATAAGCTTAGGTTAATAGGGTGTTTTGGTGGCCTGTAGTTATTTCAAATATCAAGCTTAAGCTAATTGGGTGTTTTGGTGGCTTGTAGTTATTTTAAACATCTTGTAAACGAGAGCAGGTAAAAATTTTATGCAAGATTGATTAAGGTGAATACTATCAATATCAATATGTATATGCATAAGTAATTAATAATTATATTAACATTTTACATCAATAAGTTAAATAATAAATATTAATATACAGAATAATTGTAAACAATTTAAATAATATATATGTTTAACTTAATGACTGTTTTGGTTATTAGCTTTTTTGAGAGTTTAACTTATAGGTTTTATGAAAAAGCTGATATCTGATAAAAAATTTCATTTGGTTAAAGTAAAGACTTTTATACGGAGAAAAAAGGCTAAAAGTTAAAAATCCTATAACTACCCTTTCTGTACAAACTTGTAGTTTTTAGTTATTTTACAATTTATTTTAACAGTTTCAGCTACTATTAAAAACTAACAAAGCTATAAGCTACTAAGTATCAATTACTCACTAATTTGTCAAAATAACTATCATAACTATAGGTTACCCGTTAGTTTTGCCAAAAATGATCAAAATCTCCATAATTCAATGAGAGTATTAAACATAAAAAGAGTTTATGCAGTGGTGAAACTAGATGGGGCAGGGGGCGCCCGCCCCCAATGAATATTTTTTTTCAGTGTAGAAATTTTGGGTTTTTCGACTTTAACTCCGGTGGATTTTTTTTCTTCCCAAAACCTATATATTTTGCCCCAAAACCTTCCACTTTTGCTCAAAAATTTTCAACTTTTGTCTCAAACATTCAAATTTTGGCCCAAAATTTAACTTTTGCCCAAAAATCTTCATGATTTGTTTAAAAACCACAATTTTTTTTTTTCCAGAAAACCTCCATATTTTGTCCAAAAAAATTGCTACAATTTTTAAATTTTTTTTTGTCGCTTTTGAAAAAAAATCCTAATTCCGCTATTGACTTTATGTATGATTAATAACTAGTTGTGGAGCCCTCGCTTCGCGCCGGGGGCTCCGTTTTGAATGCGAGTTAAAAAAAAAATCTTGATCTATTTTGTAAAAAAGAATTTTTTTCGACATAACAGTGAAGGGTTGTTCCTTTTGTGAAAGTTGCTGCTTTTAGCGTTCGGGTTTTATTTAAAAAAAAAGTTAGTAAAGTGAGGGTTCGATTTGTATTTTAATAAAAGGTAGTGGGTTAAGTTTGTGAAATTTGAAAAAACTTTACGTATAAAGTGGGGGTTCGGTTTGTATTTTAATAAAAGTTAGGGGGTTAAGTTTGTGAAAACTGAATATTAATAAAAAAAAAAAAAGTTAGTAAAATGGGGGTTCGATTTGTATTTTAATAAAAGTTAGGGGGTTAAGCTTGTGAAATTTTGAAAAAAATATACGTATAAAGTGGGGGGTTCGATTTGTATGTTAATGAAAGTTAGGGGGTTAAGTTTGAATAAAGTGGAAAAAGTTAAGGGATTAAGTTTGGATAAAGTGGAAATGAATAGTACTATTCATTTTTACTTTATCATTTAGATATAGGTATAAATAGTACTTTATCATTTAGATATAGGTATAATATAATATTATAAATTTTAGATTAATAGATTATTTTAACTCGTGAATGGTTCAAATACATTTTTTCTCGTTTAATATCATGTGTTCAGGTGTGCTAAATGCTCAACGCTTAACATTGCGTGCTTGAAACTGTAATAAAACAGAGGTTGATAAAAATGAGCTTCCAGTAACATTCTTCATTTACCCGTACAAATTTAAAAAATCGATTTATCATTTTTTTGTTAGGTTACGAACCTCGTAAGAAATTTTGACTTAAATAGTCAAACAAAACTGCAAGTAATAAAAAATTGGCGCCCATTCAATCAGAAAGCGAGCATCATCTGTTTAGTTCGTGAGTGTTTTCTTAGAAATGGAAGACGATACGGGAGAACGATCAAGCTTTGTTATCGGAATGATCGAGAATCGAGCTAAGGAGGTATCACATTCGATCGTCTCCTCGTTTATCTCTCAATTCATTACTATTTATGTATGTATGTATCTGTATATTTTGTGTTTGTGAATCTATGCGCATGTTTATATGTATCTATAGTCAGATGTGTGTGTTATGTATCTGATTCTGCAGAAATGTGATTAATAGGGCAACATTGATGTAGAATTCATCAGAATACATGTATGTATGTATCCGTATATTTTGTGTTTGTGAATCTATGTGCGTGTTTTTATGCATCTCGAGTCAGATATGTGTTTTATGTACATGATTCTGCAGAAATGTGATTAATAAGGCAACATTGAATGAACATCAATAGATATGATTATTATACCTTTTGTTATTCCAAAGCCTAATTTGCAGATATCAATCTTATCATCAGGTTGGAGTGGCTGCTTTTGATTTGAGATCGGCTTCACTTCACCTTTCAGAATACATTGAAACTAGCAGCTCATATCAAAACACCAAAACACTGCTTCATTTCTATGATCCAGTTGTGATTATTGTCCCTCCTAATAAGCTAGCGCCTGACAGCATGGTTGGAGTATCTCATCTGGTTGATAAGTTCTATGCCTCAATTCGAAAGGTATTTTGTATTCCATCTAAAATGTATTTAATCGGTTCAGTTTCTGGTTTGGAGATTTTAGTGCTCAGAATGTACTAACATGTACAGGTTATTATGGTTCGTGGCTGCTTTGATGATACTAAGGTAACACTTTTAATATTCAATCGTTTTCTGTTCATCTATGGGTGTGTAAGTGCTAGCTGTGGTATTTCTAGTATTTATATGATGTATTTTCAAGGGAGCTGTGTTGGTAAAGAGTCTAGCTGCTAAAGAACCTTCTGCTCTTGGTTTGGATACTTACTACAAGCAATATTATCTTTGTTTGGCGGCTGCTGCAGCAACTATTAAGTGGTACCATTAGTTTCATCAAGTATTTAGTTGCATCTACATGTATTTATGCATATCTGCTTTGGATTTAAGAATTTTGACTGGTTTGTAGGTAGTAATGTAAATGTGCTCTTCATGATACACAATCATGTGCTCTTCTAAATGTACTCTCTTTATTAGCAGTAAAGACATGTGATTCTATTGTTCCACAATCACCAATGCGGTTGAAGATATAAGTACATTAAACACAATTAAGATCGTGTCTGAACTAAACAAATTTGGAATTTATCTTTTTACTAGTCACTGAAGGGCTGGTTGGTTAGGTTAGTTTGAATGCTTCTACTGTCTTGTATGTGATCCCCCATAATATTATAACAACTGCACCATGAAAACGGTACTTTTTTCATTTTTTTTTTTTTTTTGGAATTATTTCCAGTGAGATTTTAGGAGTAGACTGTGATTGATTTGATTATATGCCTAAAATCTATCATTTATTAGCTGTCTACCATCTACAAAATTATCAACTGGTTTGTCAAACACAGGATTGAAACAGAGAAAGGCGTCATCATAACTAATCATTCATTATTGGTACGTTATTCAATTTCTTCTCACATATTATTTGAGTAGAGAAAGTAGTTATGATTTTTGCTCGGTTGTTTGGTGTTGCATGAGTAATTATCTTAATTATGATTATGATCTTTGGTTCTTATACTAATTCATGCTTTCCTACATCTTTGTTCACCCCTCAGGTTACGTTTAATGGATCATTTGACCATATGAATATCGATGCAACTAGGTAGCTTTATATCATTCTTACAGCATTCTGAAATAATAAGGAACATCGTTCTCATCATGAGACTATAAAGTTCACAACCAACTTATAATCGTATTATACTCATAGACTAGTTTTATCTTTTTTATAGTGTGCATAACTTGGAGATTATAGAGCCACTGCATTATACGCTTTTGGGCACAAGCAACAAAAAGAGAAGTTTATTTCAGACTCTCAAGTCAACAAGAACTGCTGGAGGGTATGCTATTTATTAATAAGCTGAACATGATAGTAATATGTTTATCCTCTCAGTCTTTCTTTTTGAGATGATCAGAAAAGATAAGCGTTTTAACTTTTTTATGACAAGTCTTCTTCAGGGGTGACATACTGTACCAGTGGTAGACATTATATTCTTCTTGGGATTTATTTGTTGAGTTGTTGCAGGACTAGACTACTTCGAGCTAATCTCTTGCAACCTCTGAAAGATATAGAGACTATCAAAGCTCGACTTGATTGCCTGGTCAGTGGTTCTTATTGTTCATATATGTTTGTCAAAATTTTGTTGGATGGAACTCTAATGTCTACAATTATGCTCTTAGTTGGTTTTCTTATTTTCCTTTTCTTTTATTTTGTTTTTTAATTGGACATCATTGCAATATCATATTACTTCTTTTAGAACTTCGCTCATGTTAACATCAACTTCCTGATATCTGCTCAACTCTAGGATGAGTTGATGACAAATGAACAGCTGTTTTTTGGGCTGTCACAGGCTCTTCAGAAATTTCCCAAAGAAACTGGTTAGTGCTTGTAGTAGATAGCGTGAAACATTTGCTGGTACACTTACTAGATTCTGTTTATATACTTATATAATATGTTTTCATTCAGATAGGGTCCTCTGTCACTTCTGTTTTAAGCCGAAGAAAGTTACTAATGAAGTATTGGGCGTAGAGAATGCTAGAAAGAGCCAGGTTTTAATATCAAGCATCATTGTTCTTAAAACAGCTCTAGATGCTTTGCCATTTCTCTCAAAGGTACATATAAGTTAAATTTATTTGTCTGCTCAACTTTTCATCCTTTGCATTTTCATTGTTTTAAATTATAAACCCGTGATAGGTGCTAAAAGATGCAAGTAGCTATCTTCTTGGAAATATATACAGATCCGTATGTGAGAAGGAAAAATATGCTTCTTTAAGGAAAAGGTAAAATTATCTGTTTGTTTGTACTTTCGATTACGCATCACGTGTTACCTTATTTGTCACATACCTTAAGTTTTTTTAACAACCGTCATACTTTTTCTTTAATCCTATATTAAATGAATGAAAATTTGAACTTCTTTTTGTTGGTAAATTATATCCCATCCTCAGAATTGGGGAGGTAATTGATGAGGATGTACTTCATGCACGAGTTCCTTTTGTTGCGAGAATGCAACAGTGCTTTGCTGTCAAGGCTGGAATAGATGGATATTTGGATATTGCACGAAGATCATTTTGTGATACAAGTGAAGGTACCGAATTAATCTACTTTACTGAGTGGCTTTTAACTTCAGTTGGTCTAATGTATCACCTTAATTGGTTATTATGTACAGCTATACACAACCTTGCAAATAAGTATCGTGAAGATTACAAGCTTCCAAATTTGAAAATCCCATTCAACAATAGGCATGGGTTTTATTTCAATATTCCTCAGAAGGACATACAGGGAAAGCTTCCAAGCAAGTTCATTCAGGTATCGTATGATGAGATACTTCTCCATGTCTATAGCATCTTCTAATGATTTTCTGATGTAGATGTATGTCTGTGTTGTATGATAAATGTAGGTTATGAAGCATGGGAACAGTATACATTGCTCAACTTTGGATCTTGCTTCTGTTAGTATTATCATCATTACTCCCATCACATATATTATTTATTTATATTATATAAAGATGGTTTGTTTTCTTGTTTTTGATCAATGGTCTATTGTGAAACTATCTAATTGCCTGAGTTGATATTCTTTTGAAAGGATTTTGTAAATATACCCCTGCCTTGAGACCAAAACTAGTGTTTCATGAGCCCTATTTAAAGCCCATGTCATTATCAGTATCATTTGAAAGTACGAACCCTGCATACGATTTTATCAAGTGAGTTTTTTATTAAAAGTGGCACTCCTTTTTAGTCTTTATAAGTGGGACAAAGAATGTTTACTAGTCACTTTCGCTCATATTTCCACTATGAGCTATGGGCAATATTCTGTTTCTATCAATTTATATGTGAACTATGTGAACTAGGTGGTACTGATTGTGTTGAAGATACTTTGTTTTCTTCACTAATTGTATATAATGTTTGTCTAACATCTTATGTATAAATGTCATGTTGTTTGGCAGTTTCACAGTATTTATGTAAAGCTTGATAAAGATGCTATCCTAGATTATCTTGCTCATTTATATGTGCGTTTCATTAATCCACAGTTAAACGCAAGAAACAAGTCTGCAGCCAAAGAATGTTATTTGCGTACTGAACTCTGCTTGGAAGGTGGGTGTTTAAATCTTATTTTCGTTGGTTAGTCAATGTTGAAGCAACTTTCTTAAGTACAGTCCATGGTCTGCTTGTTTTCTTTCAAGTTCCAAACTAACAAAGTCATGTTTTAAATTTACTTACTTTTTTGTTTCAAAATCTATCAGCATTTTTTTTAGTCTTGTGTATAAGGTTTTGTGTTAAATAAATTCTGGATGCTTGTGCAGTCGATATATATTATTGCATGTTTATCACTTTATTCCTTATTTGTGGAATTTCTTCTCAGCTTTAGAAGTTATCTTTTATTTTTATTATTATTACTATTTTTTTTTTAATATATATAATATACCTTATCTTTCTTTTATTATGACACAGCACTAATGGATGCAATTCGGGAGGATGTCTCTGTCCTTACGTTGCTAGCTGAGATCCTATGCTTATTAGATATGATTGTTAATTCATTTGCTCACATGATTTCAGCCAAGCCTGTAGATCTATACATCAGGCCGAATTTCACACGTAAGTATTATATTAAATGATTTGCTTACTCTCTTATGGCCCCATATGATTCTAACATAGACGTCGTACATATAATGTTTACTGACAGAGAATGGACCACTGGCTATTGATGCTGGAAGACACCCTATACTAGAAAGTGTCCACAATGATTTTGTTGTACGTCATACTTCTTTATTATCATGTAATGCATTGTGTGCCATGTATCATATTTTTATAAATATGTTCATCGGAAACGTATTTATGCAATGCATTCTGGTTTGACGTTCTTTTTGCAGTCCAACAATATTTTTCTTTCAGAGGCTTCAAACATGGTGGTTGTCATGGGGCCCAACATGTAAGACTTGGTATTAAATGGTCTCGATGCTTCATTTCATTTTCATAGCATTTATCAACTATTAGCTGTCTTCAACCTAGCTCCTCTTGAACTAAATTTTTAGACAGGGTAATGACTATAGCTGTTATAAGTTTTTCAAGCAGATCTTATAATCTACACCAAAACACTCATCCCTTCCTGAAAGTAATATAAAAAATACTGCATATATGTAATATTTCTTCCCAATTCAATAAAGTGTGATTATGTATATAATTGTAACGAATTTGTAGGGAACATAGCAACCCATGTTTACCATATATGCTTGTGAAAGGCAACTTAATAGTGTTTTTTGGATTCCTGAATGAGTGATTGGGATCCGTAAAGGGTGAAATATTCTGCAACAAATGTCATATAGTAATTATATGATGCTTATAAAGAACCAAGAGATTAGTTTGTTCCATTTAAATGAATACAAATCGCCTTAGTAATTTCGTGAACAGATTTTTTTGTTCTTGCTCCCCACTTTCGGTGTTAGGACCTGCTCTCTTTTGATTAGAATACCACTTTCAAAGCATCCTATAACTCAAGTATAACACAGTATAGTGCATCTTCAGGAGTGGAAAAAGCACGTACCTTCAACAAATATGTCTTATTGTTATCCTTGCCCAAATTGGTTGCTACATTCCTGCCCGATTTGCAACCATAAGGGTGGTTGATCGAATTTTTACAAGGATGGGCACAGTCGATAATCTTGAATCAAATTCCAGTACGGTACATGCTAAATTCCTTCCTTTCCTTTTTACTGACAAGAAGATCACTAGTTTACACAACTTTCACTGGGTCTTTTTGGTTTTACTCATACTGAAGTAGTAGAAACTGCTCTCTTTACTCATATTACTTGAATTGCACTACTCTTGTTTACCTGTAGCTCCATACATGTACTATCTAAGCCTTTTAGGAAGATGTGTAGAATTATTCTTGTTTCCAGAGTATTCTTAACAAGTTTGATTATACAGTTCATGACCGAGATGAAAGAAACGGCTTTCATCTTGCAGAATATCTCTGAAAGGTATATCAATTAGCGTTACACATTTTACATTTATGGTTGGTAATATCCTTATTTAGTTTTACTCATGTAACATGTTGTTTGGTTGAGAACCAACCAACAGGAGTCTAGTTGTTATGGATGAGCTAGGCAGGGCAACATCTTCCTCTGATGGTTTTGCCATTGCATGGAGTTGCTGTGAAACACTGTTATCACTTAAAGCGTAACTTAACCACATAATTCTTGATATCTCATGTTTTCATTTCTATAGCATGAATTCTAGGCGCTAGAATATTATAATTGCTATTATCATTATTATTATATTATTTTGATTTTGATTTTGACTACTACTTGTTTCCATATGGGTTGGTTCAGTTACACGATATTTGCCACACACATGGAAAACCTGTCAGAACTAGCCACTCTGTACCCAAATGTAAAGATTCTTCACTTTGATGTTGAAGTTAGAAACAACAGGATGGATTTCAAGGTAAAGGCTCATATAAACTTTGTGTATGTACATTTTCACTGTAAAACGAAAGGCAAGGCTAGATAGATTTATAGTTGTTTGTTGAATGATGATTACCATAAACAGTTTGAACTGAAAGATGGATCGCGGCATGTACCACATTATGGGCTTTTATTAGCCGGAGTAGCTGGGTTACCAAGTTCAGTTATTCAGACTGCCAGAAATATAACTTCAAGGATTACAGACAAGGTGAGCCTATCCCCATTTATTATCTTGTGCTTTAGACACGTATACTTGTGTTATTATGGCCCACTTAACATCTAACAAGACATTACAGTCAAATGGAAGAGGTTATTTCTCAGAATAAGATAAGATTTAATATTAAATATTTATTAAACTTTGGGTATGATAATTCAGGAAGTGAAGAGGAAGCAAGTGAATTGTTCGCAATATGAAGGTATTCAGATGGCATATCAAGTGGCTCAACGTCTAATATGCTTAAAGTATTCCACCCAAGATGAAGATTCCATACGGCAAGCTCTTCAACATCTTAAAGACTGCTATGCCAATGGTTCTGTTTAGCTAGACTATGTTGTTATTTGTTCCTACACATTTTCCGTGTAGATTCTCAAACTATTCGTTACCTAAACTTCCTGTAACGTTAGGCATTATCACTGTTGTGATTTTTATATTGGCTTAATTAGTTGGCTGCCCAAGAGCATTTAATTCTATCTCTTTGTTATGTTACCTTACTTGAATTAAATGGCGACCTAAACCCTATAATGCTGCAACTAAGAACAAAGGGAGCCATCCTACACTCCTGCGTAAGCTTTGTGTGATGACACTGCTGCCAGTGTGGTGCCCTGCAAGGTGGAGCCGAGGTGGTGACAACCTAAGTGGTTTTTTTATTTTATTTGTATAAATATATAATAAAAGTAAATTATTTGAAGTTAAATTATTAAATAAATGATTCCAATGTGCTGCTGATGTTGGGGGCTTTTATGGTGTGTTGTGTCATCTCTATTTGCTTTAAGCTAGCACTTGTTTTGTTTTGTTTGACACATTTATAGCATTACTGTTTTTCTTCATTCCAGTGAAGGAATTTTAAGTCGTTGGCCAGGAATCAAGATTTACAATGAATTTACTTGGTTATTATATTATTCGCTATTAATGAGCTTGTAGCTCAGTGATACCCATGCATTTGATACTTGTCCCAAAAATGTAAAAATTAAAAATTAAAAATTACTATGATAATGGATCGCTATTTCTATATCATTACAAAGTTATAAACTAAAATACAAAAGTATTAAAAGAGATTAGCAAGACAAAGTATTTATAAAACACACCTTGATATTATTGCACTCGATAATTTTACAAACGTTGAGAGAGAATTGTATTGAATTCGATGCCTCTCAAATGAAAACTTACAAGCTTATATAGGAGATTTCGAATGGCATATCCATCGAATATGCGCACAATAATTACAGATATTTTAAAGCGTACCTAATACGCATTATTTAGACACTAAATTCCACACTCGAGACCCACCACTTTTGACCTTAAGGAAAAGGTCTGGCCCTACCACAATAATTCACATGCATTATTGAATATATTTTCTACATATGGGACCCACATACAATTATTGCTATTTTACACACCGTTCATTACAAAGTGATTTCTAGAAAGTGGTTCCCACCACACTTCAACATTTCGCCGGTGGTACAACAAAGGGAAATTTGGGCGTCATATTCATCTTCTTCCCTTGTATGTATCCAACATTTTATTACGTGTAATAAAATAATGACTTTCACTCATTTTATTAAGCGGTGATGACGTTTATACCACTCTCTAGAGCTCATTACCCGACTCATTACCCGTCATTACCCGTAACTAACCATAGGCACGAGCTAGTTACCCGCGTTAGTTACTCGCACTCACCAATCACCATCAATTTAACGGAAGTGTTTAGGCCACTCCATATCGTAACTAAACTATTCATCCTCTTAACCTTTCACATCAACGCCACATCAACACCGATATTCTATAGCTAACTCATAACTAAACACTCCCTATCATGGCTAAAACAATACTTCTCTTAATATACAACGTACACAATTGCCTTTAAAAAAATATATATATTTACAACGTACACTCCCTGTCAGATTATGTAATTTTCACGTAATAATAATATCAACAATGAAATGATTTAGTCATCGAATACACGCAATAGCCATTTTAAAACTCTAATAAGGTCCTGTTCATAAAAAATAAAACAATTACACAAGATCTTGATTATGTTCAATGAGTGAGTACACATGCCTAGTATTAAAAAGGGTTCAGAAATATAACCCAACCATTACATAATTTATTATTAAAAATATAAAATTAAAAAATAAAGCCGAATTCATTTGTATGTTCCAATGCTCCGCCTTGAATACAAGTTTTTAGGTCACGCGCTTTGCTGCGTTTGAAAAGTTTTTTTTTATTGTACATAGCTATATGTTTTCGATAATAACAATTTAACGCTAATAGGCTAAACGCAATCTAATATACAAAAGTAACTTGAACACATCTAATATATATTTACTATTATGTTTTTTAATAACTTATGTTAAAAGATTTTAAAATTAAAGTGTATAGAATTAAAGAGGAATAAGTTTAAAAGTAGAAAAAAAAAAAAGTTTAAAGGCCTAAGATTTGAACCTGGATGCATTGGTTAGCAAATATGAACACCCACCACCAAGCTAAAGCTACAATTTTTTTATGCTTTTGGAGTAGTTAATATCTATTTGCTATAGAAAAGAGCTTTAAATTGGAATGTAATTACAATTGGAGTTTACTGTTCATAAATCTTTAATTGAGTATATATAGTAATAGTAATGTAATCCATCCATCTATTTATAAGTATTCAATTATAGTACTTATGATTTTTTTAGTTTGATCTCATATATTTTCTACATTCGTTATTTTGATTGATGTTACTACTGATGATATTTTTGGCTAAATGATAACCATTTGGAGTGATTTTACACATACAATAAATTACAAAACCAATATAACCTTGCATTGAGAAGGTCGAGTTTAACATTGTCATTATAAACCAAAGTTGGCAAAGCCGGTTTGCCTACGTGAATGCTATTTGCCTAGCACGTGGATTGCTTTTTCTGAATGTGTATTAAACAGGCTTTGGTAAGACCAAGTTTATTAACTTTTTTGACATAAAGCTAAAATCTGGTTTGGGAAGGCCGGTTTTCAGTGAAACCTTAAGTTCTCAATATGCATAAAAATAGACTTACCCCGATTTCTATTTTTCACACATGCACATATCATCTCCTTTATTCATTTGTTAACTTGTTATTTTGAAATGTCTTGCGGTGATGTTAATTTGAGGACAATCAAATTTGGAAGTTGTCAAATTTCTGTTCCAAACCGTACAGTACATTGTCAGGAGTACTGAATGTTTGAGTTTATTGGCTTAACTTGTAATATAAATGACAACTTACCCATTTTTCCTGACCATATTCGGAAGTTATAAAACCGTATTGAATATAGAGACAGTTGTTATGTTTTCTGATACAGTGAGAATACTTTAAATAACAAAAAAGCTACCAAACCGTACATACCAAGATCGGATTTCAGCTCAATAATCAAGTTAGCAATAATTCATTGGAAACTGGCCTTCCAAAATCCGATTTTAAAAAGTGTGTCAAAAAAGTACCTAAACCAGCTTTTGAAAAACCAGTTTTAGCTAGGGTTTAGATAATGTGCAAAAGGTGTACGAGTTTGATGGCACGTAAGCCTACACCTTCAAAGACCGGTTAGTGAATTACGAATTTTTTAGTGAAACGACATCATAACCTCAAAATTTGTGTTTTTTCTTTCTTTTTATGATATAGTGGTATATAATGGAGATAAAGTGTTCAAAATATCATATATGATAGAAAAGTGCATAATTAATGAGATAGTTATTGTGGTTTCACCGAAATTATAGAAAAAGTATATAAGGTTTTTTTTACCGAGATAATTTCTTAAACCATGGGGATTATCTCAGTAACAACAACAACAACAACAACAACAACAACAACAACAATACCCAATTCCACTAGAGTGGAGTATGAGGGAGGTTAGATGTAGACAGTCCTTTCCTCTACCCTAAAGTAAAAGGGAAGTCATTCCTCCACCCACGGATACCTATCGGTCCCCAGGTAGAGGAAGTCGTCCCTCCCTATTCTGTAGAGCAGAGAGGCTGCTTCCTAGGGACCTCCGACCATAAAGAACCATGAATTCCAATATGTGCAGTAAAAGTATAAAAGTAAAGTAGATAAAAAAGAAACTTTACCATGAATAAAGTATATATCAATACGATATGTATAGGTAAATAAAGCATGTAACAAAATAATGTAATATAACATATAATTAAAATATGTGCGTGTCAAATATGCAAGTATAACCAGTCATGTAAGTACAATAAGTATACGAAAACATGTTGGTAAGAAGCATGTAGGTATACTATGCAGTATAAAATAGATGGTATACAATGTAAACATAGACAAATAAGCATACAATGATAGCATAAAAGCATGTGATATGTAAGTATGTATAAATTAATTGCTATATAATGTAATACAAACATGTAACCATATAGTGCAATAAATCCTCTGAAAATGCTACAATAAGTATAGATATATAATATAACCGTAAAATAGGTACAGCCAATACGATAAGGCACACAAGCAAGTAGGCAGGAAATATAAAAAAAAAAAAAAAAAAAATGTAAAGCCTAGTCATCTATTCTAATTCTACTCCTCCACAAATTCCTATCAGAAGTCATGTCCTCAGTCAATAAGAGCTCCTTCATGTCAAGCTTCAATCTATCCTCCAACCTACGTCTGGGTCTACCCCTTCTCCTTACGCCCCCAACAACAAGGGTCTCGACTCTCCTAACCGGGGCTAAAAGTGGGTGCCTCAAAACATGTCCAAACCATCTTAGTCGTCCTTCCCTCAGCTTGTTGGTTATGTTCCCAGCTTTCAAGTTCTCCCTAAAAACTCCATTTGGTATCAAATCTAGCATTGTCTTACCACACGTCCACCTAAGCATCCTCATTTCTGCCACCTCCATCCTTCTCTCCTGGGCTTTCGTCATTGGCCAACACTCCGATCCGTACAACATGGCCGGTCTGATTGCCACCTTGAAGAATTTCCCTTTCAATTTAAGGGGTACCTTCTTGTCGCCCAATACCCCTTTCGCTGCCCTCCACTTCAACCATCCTACTCGTATACGATGTGTCACGTCCTCATCTATCCTTCCCGATTTATGAAGCATCGAGCCTAAATATCTAAAGGACTCTTGTGGAGGTAAAATTTGGTCCCCAATTCGGACGTCCACAATATCCTCTTGTTCCTCTTCGCTCGTCCTGAAATTGCATCTAAGGTACTTCGACTTAAGTCTGCTAATCCGTAGGCCATTTGATTCTAGGGCGCTCCTCCATTGCCCTATCCTTCTGTTAAGCTCATCCTGGGAATCCGAAACTAATACAATATCGTCCGCGAATATTAGGCACCATGGGATGTTATCTTGTATCCTTTGAGTCAGTTCGTCTAGAATCAAAGCGAAAAGGTATGGGCTAAGGGCCGATCCCTGATGTAAACCTACCTCTACTGGGAAAAACTCAGTGTTTCCTACCGTCGTACGTACACGAGTCTTCACCCCCTCATACATATCTCTAATAGTCCTTATATATCTACTTGGGACACCCCTAACATTAAGGGTCTTCCAAATCAGCTCACGCGGGACACAGTCATAAGCCTTTTCCAAGTCTACGAATGCCATGTATAGGTTCTTTTGTTTTTCCCTATACTTCTCCATAAGGCTTCTAACGATGTGGATCGCTTCTATCGACGAACGTCCTGGCATGAAACCGAACTGGTTCTCTGAAACCTTTGTCTCACATCGGAGCCTCGTCTCAATCACTCTCTCCCAAAGCTTCATTGTATGACTAAGTAACTTTATGCCTCTATAATTACTACATATTTGCGCATCTCCCTTATTCTTGTAAATGGGAATAACCTCACTAAGTCTCCATTCCATAGGCATCTTTGCGCTTCTAAACGTCACGTTGAAAAGGTTTGTCAGCCATCTAACCCCTTCATCTCCTAGGCACCTCCATGCCTCAATCGGAATTTGGTCTGGTCCTACTGCTTTGTTTCTCCCCATCTTTCGTAGAGACGATCTAACTTCCTCCTGGTTAATCCTCGTACAGAAACAGTTGTTTTGATACTCACGAACCTCATGGAGTTCCCCGTTCCGCTCGGGTCTTTCCCTACAGAAGAGGGATGCAAAATACTCCTCCCATCTATTCCTAATAAGGTCTTCTTTCACTATAGTTTGACCCGCTTCATTCTTGATAAATTTGACGTTAACCAAGTCCCTGCTTCTTCGCTCCCTAGCTTTAGCTATCCTATATATGTCATTAGCTCCCTCTTTAGAGTTTAGTTTCCTATATAAATCTTCATATGCTTTGTCTTTAGCAATAGCTACGGCCTTCTTTGCTTCTCTTTTAGCTTCTTTATATATTTCTTCTATCCTAGTTCTCTCTGCAGGTGTCCCTTCTCCAAAAGTAATGAGCTCCCTAAACCTCGTCTGTTTTAACGCGACTTTCGTTTGGACATCGTCATTAAGCCACCACGATTCTCTACTACTCTTATGGGCTCTCGATGTCCCTATTGCCACCCCTAAAGTCTCTTTTGCCACATCTCTGATAGCGGACGCCATGCGGTTCCAAATCTGATCTACATCAGTAGGAGCTACGTAATCCCCTTCTACCCTCAATCTATCAGCAACAGTCGCTCTAAAAGTCTCTGCATTCGCTCCATGCAGGTTCTTCCAAAGGACTCTAGGTTGCACAACCCTGGCCCTCCTACCAACTCTTCCCCGAGTGACTAGGTCCATGACCAACAATCGATGCTGGGAGGAGCAAGTCAATGCTGGAAGGACCTTACAGTCCCTACAAGTCCTAAGTTCCCCTTTACGGAGGAGCAAAAAGTCAATCTGGGTGCTACGACCCCCGCTATGAAAAGTAGCTAACTGAGCATCCCTCTTCTTGAAGAAAGAGTTTGCTACGACCATCTCGTGAGCAATGGCAAACTCCAGGATTGAGCGCCCTTCTTCGTTTCTAGGGCCAAACCCAAAGCCCCCATGGGTTCCCTCGTAACCTTCTGCCTCCACTCCTATGCGTCCATTCAGATCACCCCCTATAATCAGTCGATGGTCAGCTGGGCACCCCCTCACTACCTCATCTAACAATTCCCAAAAACTCTTCTTCTCCGCATCACTTAAGCCCGTGTGAGGTGCGTAAGCGCTTATGACCGTGAAAGTCTCCTCCTTAATAATTAGACTAACCGACATAATCCTATCGCTAAGCCTACTCACGTCAACAACGTTATCCTTATGTAGTTTGCCCAAAAAGATACCTACCCCGTTTCGTGCTATCCTAGAACCCGAGTACCACAACCTATAGTCTTTAATATCTACCGCCCCTTCACCCTTCCATCTAGTCTCTTGAACACACCCTATGTCTACATTACTCTTAAGAAATGTATCAACGAGCTCAATCCTCTTGCCCGTCAAGGTTCCTATATTCCAACTACCCACTCTAATCCCACCCGGGGTAGCAACCCTATTACCCCCTCTAACCCCTCTAGTCCTATCCGCCCCTAATCTAGGAGGACATGACCTCAGGTGATCATAGGTGCTAGTAGGGTCTATATTAACCTATAAAGAAAATAAAAATTGAGAGAATTCAAAACAAAAAAGTAAAATACAATAAAGACCGGGCTATACAATAGTAAACAGTCAAAGTAAGGCAAAAAATAGGAAAAAGATAGCAAATAGTAAGAAATAAATAGATGAGATAAGAAAATAAATAAAAAAACAAGTTCAGCAAGTTAGAAAAATACTCTATATTCTAATAATACCAATCACGTAGCTAGTATACAAAAAAGTAAGGCTCACAAGATTAGGATAATACAGTCAAAGTAAGGTTAAGGGTAAAAGAAGTTTAAGGGTAGAAAGAAACAAACACAGCCTTGTGTAAACAAGGAAATTCCGGCAGCGGTGGCTAGCGACGGCACAAGGGCAGCAGGAGGCGGCGGAATTAGCGAAGCTTCGTTTTAATACCTGCGAAAAGAACAGAGAAAGTGCCCGGAAAAAATTCCGGCGAACTGAGCGACGGCGCGTGACGGCGCGTTTCGAAACGCTTGCCGACGAAAATCGAACTCACAGAATCAGAAAAATGCCGCAAGTTTAATGATGTAGGTTACGGCTTCTAATTCAATAGGCAGCTGAAGCGGCCCTGGTCAGCGGCGGTACACGTCCACAATTAGCGGCGTTAACCGGCAGCAGTCCTCGGCGGTACACGGCTAGCAGTCAGCACCCTCTTGGTGATGGAGCCCTGCAAAATTTAGAAAAAGATAACGTTTATGGGTTAGTTCTCGCGGCGGCGCGTGCGGCGAGTGGCGGCGGGTGGCACAACAATCGCCGGAAAAAAAGGTACGGTTGGGTCTGGAAAAATTGCGCGAGTTGAATGGTGTAGGTCTCAGCTTCTAATTTGTTCTAGAATGGCAGCAATCGTCGATTTAAGTCCAAAGTGGGTTTTTGTTTTTTTGGAGATGTAGAGTCAGAGTCAGAGAGAAACGTTGGGAGGAGAGAGAATAAATGAAAGAGAAAAAAAAAAAAAAATTGTTTGTAGATCTCAGCAACATTTTGAAAACTACGAGGATCAAGTAGACAAGAAACTATTATAACAATATGGGTGAAACCACATGGACTCTCTCGGTAATTATGTCTAGGTAATATGACAAGATTGTTTGTAGATTTTTTTAAAGGTAAACACACACTCTACATGAATTTTACACAAATATATTATAATGGCAGTTCTACTAAGAGGGTCATGGGATCCCATGACACCATTACCTTTAATTTTTTTTTTATTACATACTCTCAAAATTGTATAAGACACCACTAAATTTAGCTACAAAATTTTATATATTTGTAGGGTTTATAGTTTTTTTAAGGTAAACTACAAAACAATGCCTTTAATCAAAATGATGCTAGAACCGGGAGTTCCTATCATAATGGATGACTACTCGGGTTCAAAGGAAGCTATGCCAATGGTTTTTTTATTGATTATGTGTTGTTCCTACACTTTCCTGTGTAGATTATAAAACTACTCATTTCCTAAACCTCTTGTGACGTTAGGTATTTTCACTGTTATGATTTATTATTATTATTATTATTATTATTATTATTATTATTATTATTATTATTATAATAAACTTAAAAGTATTAAAACTTACAAAAAATTAGTGGGAAGCTTAGAGACAAACTGGGCCCCCACACCTCTAGCAATAGCAAAACCTATCCTAGTAAAAATATGAGCAGCAGCACCGGCACCAATATCTTGCGCCATCGAACTCTTCTGAACCCGCTTTAGCAAAGAAACAACATCCTTTTCTAATTCCCCAAGGGAAGAAAATGAGAAAGGAATGAAACCATAACCAATCGCCTGACAACTAGATTCGTACTTGACCCGCTTCCGACGAGCCGCATCAACCACAGCACGTCCAGGGACAAAGTCAGAAAGCCCAGACTGTGTCAAAGGAGAAGACCATGTCAAGTCAACACAAACATCGCGACCACAATCCCAGGAATAAAGTAACACATCTGCAGGTCTGAGGGCCCTGTCGTTCCCTCCAGACAACCCAATGTCAACCTCCTTTCTCGCTGAAATCCCAGATCGATAACAAACATCAACAAGGGAATCCCGAACAACATTATGTCGATGCTTAATACCCACCATACCAGCACAAGACACCGCGTGATCCCCGAAAATATCCCCAGTAAAAACCCTTGAACAGGCAGAGCATGCCGTCGAGATAGAGAACAATGGAACACCCAACCGGTAGCACAACACACATCGGTAAGTCTTTGCGTTCATCGTCTGACCCAACCCCAAAATAGGGACTTCCCTTAGCCAAGCAGAGGTGTGATCACCCTGCTGCGATTTCCATAAGGCCGATTGTCGGGGAGATAATGAAAAAGTGGATTCTACAGAAGCGGTAACCTTTGTGAAATAAACATCTGCCAATTTCTTCATGAGTATGGGGGCAGCGACCTCACTCTGATTACCTAAAAAATCAAACCCAACCGTTTTATTAAACATACCCAATGCATCTTCAAAAGCACGACCAAGACCAACAATACCCGCATGACGTAGGAGCTTGGTCTGCAACCCAGCAGACTGTAATCGAGAAGCCAGAAAAGCATAATGACGAACATCTCCCGCAGAATAAACACCAAGCCCTCCAAATGCAAATGGCAAGGTGGCAAGCCGCCACTGCCAATCACCAAACCCAGGCCCTGAAGCAGTAACAATACGCTCCAAGGAAGATCGAAGGGCTCCATCGAAAGCGCGTTGAGCCGCCTCAAATATACTAGGAGGACAAGTACGCAAGGTAAAGTAGAGTTTAGAAACTCCCGTACATGCCCTAAGCAACAACAACTCACACTGAGGATCATCAAGCTTAGCAACCTTATCCATAAGCGCAATGGACTTGGTCACCCTTTGCATCCCAAGTTCACTACTAAAACCAAGATCGGAACTTGCGGGGGCCCCAAGCAACTTAACACCATTTAAAGGTCGAGCAATATTAGGAGGAAAGACACCTACTTGCCTGCTGCGAGGGTCCTCCGTAGGC